>NC_064923.1:89760264-90063294 GCF_023897955.1 Schistocerca gregaria
GCTCATCCCGGCAGAAAAGCTGCGGCCGGCCGGCGAGCAACAGACCATAAATTGCCCTCATAAATCATACTGGGTCTCATTACGCCGCCAACACCGATACAGATAACGCCAAATTTGTTTTTTACGCAATGCGAGCTATCTCGCAGACTTGCTCTGTCCGGTAACACACAGGCCTCAAAAAATTGGAGTACGCGGACCTGCAACGAAAACAGTTGAGGTGTCCCAGCACAGTTTTGCTCCTATTAGTCCTAGAATTATGGAGAAGTGAATGCAACAGCTATCACCTGAAAATGAAAAGAAATATATAACCGTACAAGAAATTAAATACTAAATTGGGTTTCTTTTTCATGAAACTCGATCCGAGATGGCGAACACTGCCAGAAAGATCCGCTATGAGCTGCCCAACTCACCTTCCGCTCACGCGTCGTTTCCACTCTCTCTCTGGTTGGTGCCAGCGGCCGAAATCGTAGGTATATCAGCGGGAAATCGAGCCAGCCCTGTTTCCATCCCTCTGGCAGATCCTCTCTGTTTGTTCATCGTCGTCGTGCTTCGTCGTGACGAAGCACTGTTGTGTTTGGTGCTGTTCTCCCGCGATATCAAGAGTTGTGATTTTAACCGTCTGCTGGACTTGTACATAATGTTGCTGTCAGTGACTGTTATGTGCTAAGCCGCCCATCGCTACTTTTATTCTCAGGCCGTACTTCGCCTTGTGTTTCTTTTAATCGTCACCGTGTGTGGTTTATTGTGTACAGTTTTTACATTTTTATCACCATTTTTGCAGTCATCTCCTTTTTTACGCTATCTTCCATTATGTATCTCCTTGTATATGTCTGTTTCGCCGTATTTCCTCCTTTATGTTTTTTAAATGTCTCCATGTTCTGTACTTACTGTCTGTATCTCGGCTGAAGAGTGACGCCTATGTTACTGTCAGCCCGCCCCATATGGGGCACTGAAATACAATAAAGAAAAAAAAAAGAACCAGCCCCGTTGGGTACTAGTTTCACTCCTGACGACGATAGCGAGGTTAGCCATCGAAAGCTCGAGAATTTCATTCGAATTGACGATGCTTGAAAACCGAGAAGATGGTTCAAATGGCTCTGAGCACTATGGGACTTAGCATCTGAGGACATTAGTCTCCTAGAACTTAGAACTACTTAAACCTAACCAACCTATGGACATCACACACATCCATGCCCGGGGCAGGATTCGAACCTGCGACCGTAGCAGTCGCGCGTTCCCGACTGAAGTGCCTAGAACAGCTCGGCCACAGCGACCGGCGTAAAACCGAGAATGTGTTATTCAGACACGCCGCCGCAAGAGACTTCAAGGACACAAAATCCGCAAAGCTGCAAAAAACGAGTTTCCCTGAATAAATAATAAATTATAGCTCCAATCGAAAAATGTTGAAGGAGAAAGTAGTAGGGCTTAAAAACGTCTATCGATTGCCGTCTTCATAAGTATCGATTGATTTCTTATATTTCGAGATATATCGGAAACAGCCTTAAGTTTGGCTGTCTGTAACTCGTTAATGCTCACGTTCCCACGCTTGATATTTACTATAACTATAGCCCGTGCTAAGACAAAAAAGCACTTGCTTGAGAAATGAAATTAATTATTCTTCGAGATATATCGACACTTTTTAAAAACAAAGCCGCTCTCTACAGTTGTCTACATCTTCTCAGCAGATAGCATAACAATAACTACTGTCAGAACCGTATCTGCGATATTTTCGAACCGGGGCAAAAACTTAATAGTGGCGTTTGAGATAGGGCGTCAAAAAGTTTTAAAAAACGGTTTTTCAAAAATATGTTGATTTTATAGCGCACATATTTCTGAAGAGTTCGGTATATAAAGCATATACGTTCGAGAAAACGTGATACATGTTATTTGGTCTTAAGTGCGCCAAAGTGCAGTGGCACTCCTTTTCGCACAGCATTCTCCACTCGCACGTCACTGTGTTTCGCTCTGTGGAATTCAAACGTCTAAATTTTGTAATTGAAACCATCAAATCTATACTATTAGCTAATAACTCTCTCTTTTGTGCGACATAAAATTAAATATAGAAAACATAAAAACGGTAAAGACAACAGACAAGCAAGACGCACACATTCCTGCAATCCTTATATCCCAGCATATTTTCTTCTCTAATCTTGCTACAGCTTTACAAGGCATGCTTTCCTTTCTGAGAAAGATCGTCAAACGCTTCGCTATATGAAAAATCTAAATGCCGTTGACCAATTTTGAATGAGCTGTTAATACGAATACTATCCAAGACTGGTGTGGTTTCTCGATTTCATTACGTCTATTTTGTCACAGTCTGCAAAGTAAAACGAAGAAGCCTTTCTAATATCTCAGCAATTCTAACACACGCCACATAAGCGAGACTGTTTTGGCACAAATGGTCATTTTAATATACCTCATTAACATAAATAACACGACAGATTATAATTCACGAAGTAGCAACATCATGATGTCGAAAAGTAGCAGAACTAGTACGAAATTTTTATATCAATTAGAAATGGTGAAATTCTTCCATGTAATTCGTGTGATCTTCCTGTTTCTTCTTTTTCCTCTTTCTAACAAACAGTCTTGCCAACATTAATTCTGTAACTAGTCCTGCCCTTGACAAAACTTATTCTCCTGTTAACTTCACTAATCCAGAATCACCAGTTCAGTTATACCGTGTTTATTCTCTAACTAGGCGTTATTACGTGTTCGTACAACGCTGTCTCCTCGCGTTTCCGCAAATAGAATTTGAGCTGCTGCTAACCGGGGACTGCACAATTGGCCATTAATAGTGTAGCGATCTGGCAAAAATTTTCTGTCAAAATTTCATTTTCTTGGATACACCGAGAGGATAATATGTAGTTTTTCTTACCTGTTACTCCTGTTAGTTGTTTAATTTTACTCTGGTAGCTCGAGTTTATGGATCTCGCTAACCATTATAATAACAGCGATCATTCGCACACCCAATCAACCACATAAACAAACAGCGATTTGCATTCATCTGTTCGGGTTTATTCGGCTCATTCGTAGAGCCCCGTGCCCTTTCTCATGCGGGAAAGTTTTTTTTTTTTTTTATTTCTAGATGCGATGGGGATTCCCCTGGCTGAGACATCACGTACACTATGCATGCATTCAAAAATCAACTTATGTTTCGATCAGAAACAACTTAGAATATGTTCAAAAACGTTCAAAATCCAACAGGGATGCGTTTCAAAATCATATGAATAGTCGGTAGACCATCGTGCGCTGGATACTAGGCGCTTTGGGAAATACGGTTTTTCCCTACAAAAAAAATGGTTCAAATGGCTCTCAGCACTGTGCGACTTAGCTTCTGAGGTCATCAGTCGCCTACAACTTAAAACTAATTAAACCTAAATAATCTAAGGACATCACACACATCCATGCCGGAGGCAGGATTCGAACCTGCGACCGTAGCGGTCTCGCGATTCCAGACTGTAGCGCCTAGAACCGCACGGTCACTCCGGCCGGCGTTTTCCCTTCAAGAACATGAAATCGCCGTCCGGGGCAAATACCCCGGTTTGCCCCCTCTCCCTTCCTCCCCTAGATCCGGGCCTGCCTTTATAGGGTCATTTTGTTCACGAACAGTTATGATACCATGCTGATTAATTAATTTTCACTGTTTTAATAATTGTAAGAATCAAAAAAATAACTTCGAAGATTATGCAAACACGGGCCGTTATAATCAGTTTCCAGGGCGGACGCGCCGGCTGCGGTGGTCTAGCGGTTCTAGGCACGCAGTCCGGAACCGCGCGACTGCTACGGTTGCAGGTTCGAATCCTGCCTCGGGCATGGATGTGTGTGATGTCCTTAGGTTAGTTAGGTTTAAGTAGTTCTACGTTCTAGGGGTCTGATGACCACAGATGGTGAGTCCCATAGTGTTGATCAATTTTTTGAACCAGGGCGGACGCTTGCCAGCTACCCGCCACCCCTTCCCCACCATCCCCCTGCCCTCTCCCCAACTGACGCACTCCACTTTTGCACGCTTCACTTTATTACCCAATCGGTAATACAAAAAATCAATTAAAGCTATCCCCATTCTTTTCTCGAAAATATAAGTGCTCAGTGATCATTGCTTTAAAACTCTAACTGCGTTGACTGATTATAGAAAAAATAGTAAAAAAAAACTCGTGACAAAATGTCAGCAATATCTTTCTTTAAAAGTTACTTTCATGAAATAAAAATTGAAATAGATAGTTAAAAAATCGTCGATCAATAAAACTGCTAGTTTATCGAAGTTATTTTTTGATCCTTACGATTAGTAAAATAGTAAAAATTATTTAATAGCATATAACCACAACTGTTAACGAATAAAATCACCCTGAGCTTCCAGAATGAGATTTTCACTCTGCAGCGGAGTGTGCGCTTATATGAAACTTCCTGGCAGATTAAAACTGTGTGCCTGACCGAGACTCGAACTCTGGACCCATTGCCTTTCGCGGGCAAGTGCTCTACCATCGATGGTAGAGCACTTGCCCGCGATAGGCAAAGCTCTCTAGTTCGAGTCTCGGTCCGTACATAGGAAGTTCCAACCTTTAACTGTAGGGCCACAGGCTGAAATTATCTAACCACAGTGCTTTTTCTCAAAAATTAATGTATCTCGAGAAATAATCAATATTTTATTTTTATTTTCTCCTGACAAGTACTTTTTGGGCTTACCGCGGCCTAAAGGTACAGTAAATAGGAGTTAATGGAACGTGAATGTTAACGACTTATACAGAAACTGATTTTCAACGGGTTTACTATATATCCCGAAACGTAAGAAAGCTATCGATACTTATAAAACAGTATTCGATAGATCTCTTCAAGCCTTACAACTTTCTCAAGGTTTTTAGATCGGAATTAGTATCTTTTTTAATTACTTGCGAAAAAACTTGTTTTGCTACTTCGCGGACTTTTTTTATCATGCTCGCCATCTAGGATCCAGTTTCATGGGAAAGAAACTCTATTTAAATTATAATTTTCTGTACGCTTATTTTTTTGTGTTTTCAGGTAATAATTTTCTCAAATTTAACATTAGGCCGTCACAAATTGCTTGGACGCAATTTTCTAAATGACCAGCTTCTTAAAGCACTCCGAAGAAGTCTTCTGTCGTTACCAGAGAAAGTGCCCCGTCTGCGACTTGGGCGTTAAACTGTGCAAAGCAGAAGGTATTCCATTTCCCGAAAACATACAATGTCCGTATACAGGGTGACAGTTATTGAAATAAATGAAATAAAATATTCATAATTTCTGAACAGTTTGCGTTTTGGCCGCGGGGCATGATTGGAATTAGTATTTTGTTTAGCGACGAAGTCCACTTTCATTTGGATGGATTCCTCAATAAGCAAAACTGGTGCATTTGGGGGATTGACAATACGCATTTCGCGATCGAGAATGTCTTCATTCTCAAGGGGTTACTGTGGGGTGTGCTGTGTCCAGTCACCGAATAATCAATGCGATATTCATTGATGGCAGGGTGACTACCGAACGGTGCGCTAAGGGTTTGGAAGATGATTTGAGCTCGACCCCATCGAAACAGGAGAATGTTTGATACCCTGGAGGAGCACTTCTGGGACCGCATTCTGGCTCTGGAGTACCCAGAGGCCACTGGCAAGGACCTTGATTTCCCGCCATATTCTGCGGATCTGAACACTTGCGACTCTTTTTGTGGGGCTATATGAAAGACAAGGTGTACACCAATAACCAAAAACCACTCCTGAGCTGAAAATGGCTCTTTAGGAGGTCATCGACGGCATCGATATTCCGACACCAGCTGTCATGCAGAATTTCGCTATTCAGCTGCACCACATCATAACCAATGATGGCAGTCATATAGAACACGTCATAACCTAAATCCGAATATCTGCAGTAACGTTTACATTTTGAATAAACTGTGTGTAAGTCGTAGTTTGTAACTAATTTACGCTTTTTCCATATAGTTCAATAATTGACACCCTGAACTCATGAGGCAGAACATTATGACCAATGCCAGCAGCGGAACTGGATGTAGGCAAGATATGTGGAAAGGACAAAATAGCAGTGGGTCATATATGAACGAGAAAGTGGCGAAATGCACTGATGTGAGCCGCATTTGACAACGGGCAGATTGTCATGGCCCATCGTTTTGAGCCCATACGAAAAGTAAACGGTTGTGAAAACACACTTGATGTCTTAGTAACAAATAATCCTGAGTTAATAACCGATTCAGGGATTAGTGAATACAGGCTTTTCGTGGCGAGATTGAATGTTGTAATCCCCAAATCCCCGAAAAATAAGCGAAAAGCAGATAAAAATTAACTTGACGCCTTCCTGAGAGAGAATCTCAAATTAATAATGAAAGTGCAGACCAGATGTTGCTTAAATTCAAAGAAATAGTATCGGCAGCAAGTGAGAGATTTATACCAAATAAATTAACAAACGACGGAGCTGATCCTCCGTGGTAAACAAAACATGTTAGAACACTGTTGCAGAAACAACGAAACAAACATGCCAAGTTTAAAGAGACGGAAAATCCTCAATATTGACGATCTTTTAGAGAAGCTCGAAATTTAGCGAAGACTTCAATGCGAGATGTCTATAACAGTTTCCACAGCGAAACTTTGTCTCGATACCTGGCAGAAAATCCAAAGAGATTCTGGTCGTATGTGAAGCATGTTAGCGGCAAGAAACAATAAATGCCTTCTCTGCGCGATAGCAATGGAGATACTATCGAAGACTGCTGACAAAACAGAGTTACTAAACACCTTCTTCTGAAATGCCTTCACAAAAGAATACGAAGTAAATATTCCGGAATTCGAATCAAGAACAGCTGCCAACATGAGTAACGTAGAAGTAAATATCCACGTAGTAGTGAAGCAACTCAAATCACTTAATAAAAGCAAATTCTCTGGTCCAGACTGTATACCAATTTGGTTCCTTTCGGAGTATGCTGATGCATTAGCTCCATACTTAACAATCATATACAACAGTTCGGTCGACGATAGATCGGTACCCAAAGACTGCAAAGTTGCACATGTCACACTAATATTCAAGAAAGGTAGTATGAGTAATCCACTAAATTACAAGCCCATATCGTTAACATCGATATGTAGCAGGATTTTAGAACATTATGAATAACCTCGAAGAAAACTATTGATACACAGTCGACATGGGTTTAGAAAACATCGTTCCTGTGAAACACAACTAGCTCTTTATTCATATGAAATGTTGAGTGCTATTGACAAGGGATTTCAGATCGATTCCGTATTTCTGGATTTCCGGAAGACTCGTATTGAAATTGCTTGCTTATGGAATATCGTTTCAGTTATATGACTGGATTTGTGATTTGCTGTCAGAGAGATCACAGTTCGTTGTAACTGACGGAAATTCGTCGAGTAAAACAGCAGTGATTTCTGGTGTTCCCCAAGGTAGTGTTATAGGCCATTTGCTGTTCCTTACCTATACAAGCGATTTGGGAGACAATCTGAGCAGCCGCCTTAGGTTGATTGCAGATAACGCTGTCGTTTATCGACTAATAAAGTCATCATAAGATAAAAACAAACTGAAAAACGATTTAGAAAAGATACCTGAATGGTGCGAAAAGTGGCTATAGTCCTGAATAACGAAAAGTGTGAGGTCATCCACTTGAGTGCTAAAAGGAACTCGTTAAACTTCGGTTACACGATAAATAAATCTAATCTAAAAGCCGTAAATTCAACTAAATACCTAGGTATTACAATTACGAACGACTTAAATTGGAAGGAACACATAGAAAATGTTGTGGGGAAAGCTAACCAAAGACTGCATTTTATTGGCAGGACACTTAGGAAATGTAACAGACCTACTAAGGAGACTGCCTACACTACACTTGTCCGTCCTCTTTTAGAATACTACTGCGCGGTGTGGGATCCTTGCCAGATAGGACTGACGGAGTACATCGAAAAAGTTCAAAGAAAGGCAGCACATTTTGCCTTATCGCGAAATATGGGAGAGAGTGTCACAGAAATGACACAGGACTTGGGCTGGAAATCGTTAAAAGAAAGGCGTTTTTCTTTGCGACAGAATCTTCTCACGAAATTCCAATCACCAACGTTCTCCTACATAGGGAGCAACAATCACCACAATAAAATAAGGGAAGTCAGAGGTCGTACGGAAAGATATAGGTGTTCATTCTTTCCGCGCGCTATACGAGATTGGAATAATAGAGAATTGTGAAGGTGGTTCGATGAACCCACTGCCAGGCACTTGAATGTGATTTGCAGAGTATCCATGTAGATGTAGATGTAGATCTCGGGAAACGGCTTCGTTGGTCGACTGTTGGTGCGCTACTGTTGGTGTGCTACTGTCGTGAGTGTGTATGAAGAGTGGTTAAAGAACGCTGAAACAGCGAGTTGTAGGACGGCTACGCATCATCAGGCAACGTGAAGGTCCGAAACGCAGCCGATCTGTAAAGCAGGATAGGCGACCATCTGTGGCAGATGCAATATTAGCTCCGTATAGGGAAAGTACGGACAACTTGCTGGTGGTCGCCGTTTTGGGCGCACTGCAGCACATTTAACCGTGTGTATTGCAGAAGTGAACTCAGCCGTCTATTGCACTGCTAAGTGGCTTCAAATGAAACATGTCGAATACTGAGCAACAAAAAATCTCAACAAATTTAAGCTAAATGAGTCGCAAAGCGTTTGCTGTGGCTTTGCTAATAGCGAAAGCAGATTTCGCAGCTCTTGTTGCGGTGTCAAGTTTGAACACCTGTTTTCATAATTATAGTTAAATTGGTCCTATCTAATAGTCAGCAGAACAAAAGAGAACCAATATTAGTTCGCAAGTGCAAGGAAAAATCCATCGCTGATTTATATCGACTTATTTCTTGTTCCTGCTACTCGGCACTTCGAAAATTCACCCAACGTCTCTTTTGTCATACGATGTAAAACATTGCATTCAAATATATATGCGCGGTTCCTTAGTAAACAGAATTGATAACCGTGCCTATACGATTATACGTGCTTTACATATTTGTCAGATCTATCCCACAAAATTTTGTCTGCAAATTGTTCTATGATATTAGCAGAATGCTTATGAAAGTACTAGAAAATACAGTATTTTTAAAATGTCTTCCAATAAAAACAGCCTAGCATCAAAAACAGGCTATATGTAACAGTAACAGCTGAATTCGTTTTAATATAATAAAGATTAGCGGCCAGCTTGTAGCAGTAATAATAGTCTCCTTATAACGTTAATAGAGAATGAAATGTCGTTGGTTTGGTACTTGCCTAGTGCAATTTTTTTTGTACTTTTTTAAGGTGCGTGTCATATCAACAACAACTGTGTAAGCTGTAAATAACTTTGGTTTAATGTTGCAAACTTATCAGAAACATACACAAATTTTCATAGTTTACAATGTCACAATGTTACGACAAATGAAGGCATCTCGTCCTTAGAAAGTGAAATAATCCTAAACACAACAATGGTAAATTTTAAGTAGAAGTACAAAATTATTCTAATGACTACGTTATGATGTTGGACAAATAAATCATCCGATTCTGGTACAAAGTTTGGTACTATTTAGGATGACAATCAAGTCTATGGAGGACGGTTAATTTTGTGACAATTTGAGCAAAAGATTACCCAAGGTCGCTCAAGTTTACAGTGGACGCAAGCTTGTGATCCAACAAGTTTGAGCCTCTGAGCATGGTATTTACCTTAGCTGCGATGACCTGTTGTCTGCATGGCTGCTCTCGCCCACTGAAATTCCTATAAAATCTAATTAAGCCGTTGCTGATTTTTTTCAGCAGAAATTCTCCCTATGTTTCTCGTGATGCGAGAAAACATGCACTCATCCCTAGTCTTGGAATATGGCGATATGCACGTACATGGCTGGAGCAGCGTGCATATTAAAACGCCCTCTCAGTCCTCGCAAGGACAATTAAGTAACTGGCTGGTTCGTTTCTCCACAGTGGGAGCTCAACGGCGCTTCAGCTAATATCTATCTGAACGTCAGCCGCAGTGAAGGTAGTGTTCACTCAAATTTCTCCTCTGCCTCGTGCAGAGCGTTATGCGCTCCATTCTGCACTTGACGCCAGTTCACAGAAGATTCCACGAAAATTCCGCTCTCGTCTTTCTCGTAGCCTAACTCGCTCCCCACCTGGGTTCTTTCATTCTCCTTGCCACGGCTTTTTTCGACCAATAGGAGCGTTCCTTTTATTTCGTGAAAACTCTCTCTAGCAGTCGCAAGGGCCGTACCATTGAACTGCATCGAAATCTCACTTTACTCTTTCCTAGTTCGTTCCGCCAATCGGACGTTTCGTGCCCTCTCACATGTGTACCATTCGCTGTTCACGTGGTCAGCTGCATCACTGGTTTTGTTTATATCTCTCTGGAATTCCGAAACGCAGTTTTCTAAAGCTTCTTTCTGTCCTAATTCTGGTGGCATGCTACTCGCTGTGCAGTATGCGTCACCTGTCTGGCCACAGCAGGACGCCCCCTTAAGGACTTTCCGTAATGCCTCCCAGGGTGCGACCTATGCGTCTGCCTGCGCTGGCATCCACACAAAACCTTCCCTCTCCCTGATGGTCAGCTGCATCACTGGTTTTGTTTATATCTCTCTGGAATTCCGAAACGCAGTTTTCTAAAGCTTCTTTCTGTCCTAATTCTGGTGGCATGCTACTCGCTGTGCAGTATGCGTCACCTGTCTGGCCACAGCAGGACGCCCCCTTAAGGACTTTCCGTAATGCCTCCCAGGGTGCGACCTATGCGTCTGCCTGCGCTGGCATCCACACAAAACCTTCCCTCTCCCTGATGGTCAGCTGCATCACTGGTTTTGTTTATATCTCTCTGGAATTCCGAAACGCAGTTTTCTAAAGCTTCTTTCTGTCCTAATTCTGGTGGCATGCTACTCGCTGTGCAGTATGCGTCACCTGTCTGGCCACAGCAGGACGCCCCCTTAAGGACTTTCCGTAATGCCTCCCAGGGTGCGACCTATGCGTCTGCCTGCGCTGGCATCCACACAAAACCTTCCCTCTCCCTGATGGTCAGCTGCATCACTGGTTTTGTTTATATCTCTCTGGAATTCCGAAACGCAGTTTTCTAAAGCTTCTTTCTGTCCTAATTCTGGTGGCATGCTACTCGCTGTGCAGTATGCGTCACCTGTCTGGCCACAGCAGGACGCCCCCTCAAGAACTTTCGGTAATGCCTCCCAGGGTGCGACCTATGCGTCTGCCTGCGCTGGCATCCACACAAAACCTTCCCTCTCCCTGCTTGTTTCACCTTCTGTTGGTTGACGTGCATTACATAGGAGAGGTGAATTAATACCGCCCATTGAGTGTCATCCCTTTTGCATTACATACTTATAGGCAAATGTGCTCATTACTGGCGAAGTAGGTTAGCTATCATATTCACCTACGCATTATGATGTATAAAAGTCTATGTAAGGTGCGAAATTGACCTTCATTTATTCTGCCACCTTGCACATTATATTGTGTTGAACAAAGTACAATTTATTATTGTGAGCATTGTAAATATAAGTTTAAACCATATTCTACAGTCAATCAGGTCAAATTTTTAGCCAGTCATGTATTTTTTATTGTGAGGATCTTAAATATAAGTCTAAACCATACTCTACAGTCATCAGGTAACATTTTTTACCCATAATGATAACTTCGTACGGTACCACGCACTATTTTTCGTTTTATGTGGTAACAGTAGCAGTTTCGTCTCTAAGATTTGTATTTTGTAATTAAATTACCATTAAAAATTCTATTAGCTCTTCTGACATTTTTTGCTGTTCAAATGGATTGGAAACTAAGTAACAGAAATCGAAAAAAGAGACAAAGACAAAACGCTAGAAATGAATAATATTAACTGAATGGTTAAGACGAGTTCCAGCAACCTTTCCCATTGCGACCAATTTTCTCCTTCTCGTTTCATCTCTCCCTTCGGAAGGAATTCTGAGCCGCTTTCCTCCCTTTTCGCCTCGAAACGGGCAGCCAAAATCACAGCACTGAGGTATTATTGTACTTATAACTTCGAAGCTGCAGAACACTTCCTATGCTTCACACGTAAGGCGTGGGCCCACAGTGGCTGCTAATGCCACGTGACGCGGTTTCAGCCAATCGTGTACTGCGGAAGGCGGTTAACGTAGGGGAACAGGATGGTCATACTTTCCTTTATACGGAGCTTTAGATACATTCACAAAGTACAATGCAGAACCAGTCGTGGTATCCGGGAGCGCTAACGCACTGCTTCCTGGACTCGGCTTGGCGTGCCGGCCCCAGATGGATTAACGATGAGGGCCGGTGTGCCGGCCAGCCTGGATGTGGTTTTTAGGTGGTTTTCCACATCCCACTAGGTGAATACCGGGCTGGTCCCCACGTTCTGCCTCAGTTCCACGGGTCGCAAGCATTTGAAACACGTTCGCACTATTTCACAATTTACACTAGACGCAGACAGCTGAGGTACACCGATTCCATCACGAGGGGGGGGGGGGGGAGGGGGGGATAAGGGGTGGCGGCAGGAGGGGCATCCGGCCACCCCTCAAACTAACCTTGCCAAATCAGTTGCAATCACGCTAACCCTGCGATAGCTGCGGGACTATGGCGTAAGCGAAAGAAAGAAAGAAACAGAGTACAATATAAGTGGAGACACAAGCGTCCCGGAGCGCACCGTTCAGAGCGCCCACTTCCTGAGCGCAGAGCCCCGTAGCAGGCTACCCGCACCTGTTCCCATGTCGACCCAACGCCGTCGTCAATTACGCCTGAGGTCGACACAGATCATCGACATTGGATCGAGGGGGCAATGGAAATTTGTCTCCTGACCAGGTGAGTCAGGTTTCTAACTATACCAGGTCGATGGTCGTGTCCCGATACGACGTCTTCCAAGCGAATAGCCGACGATAACAAGCACCGCAGGTAGGTGGGAGCAGTAGCGTGCTACGTGGGATGTTCACCTGGTTTCCTAAGTACCTACGGTTGTAAACGAAAGCACCACGACAGCTACGGACTGAGTGGATGTTCTTGTGGAACATAGGCTTTCTTTCATCCGTGGTGTCTTTCCCCGAGGATGGTGGCGTCTTCCAGAGGGATAAATGTTAGTGTCACACGGCCAGAATCATGTTAAAGTGGTCTGAGGTGCATCACAGTGAGCTCGTACTGATGTCGTGGCCGCCACATACTCCTCATCTGAAGCGGAATAGTCGTTTCGAAGGGCTGGTCCCCACATCGTGCTTCACACTACAAGTTACACAAACATTTAAAATGCGATCGCACACACAACAAAGTTTACACAATTCGGAGACAAGTGCCGGACATGATTTCCGTCCCTTAGATAACTCACGAGTGCGTCAACAGAAAGAGAATGTGACTACACAGTTACATTGAGTAAAGTGTGGCAAAATTTGAGTACACTGGAGGCGGTACCTAAGACGCTGTAAACGAATGTACCGTAATGCGAGTACAGAGACAGAAAGACGCTTTATTGAACGATTACACACTCGCTAGAAACATTTGGTTCAAATAGCTCTGAGCACTATGGGACTTAACATCTGAGGTCATCAGTCCCCTGCTACTTTGAACTACTTAAACAGATAACTAACCTAAGGACATCGCACACAGCCATGCCCGAGGCAGGATTCTAACCTGCGACCATACCGGTCGCGCGGTTCCAGACTTAAGCGCCTAGAACCGCTCGGCCACCCCGGCCGGCGCTGGAAGCATTTACTTCCATAAAATATCTAGGAGAGTGAGTACAGAGAGATTTGATGTGGAACGAATACATGAAATTAATCATGGGAAGGCGCCAGCCTGAGATTCGATGGAAGAGTACGCAAAAAATGCAATCCGACAACAGAGGAAGTAGCTTACAAAACACCCCTTCTACTAATACTTGAATATCGCCCATCATTATGGGATTCGTACCAGATAGAGTTGATAGAGAAAATACGAGGGTGCGTCGAATGAAAGACTTAAATTTGTAATAACAAATCGAAATTTCGCGCCGTTATCCTGTAAGTTGGTAAGCGTGTTACAAACAGCGTGTAGAATGGCCTGTAGGTGGCAACATAGGGCAGATGCACACATACCGTGGCAGTATCAGTATAAAGATGGCCGCCTCACTTGCGCCTTGCACCAGGGAAGAACAGCGTTCTGTTATTCGATTTTTGCGTAGGTGTGAAACCTATTGAATGAAGGTTCAGTACGGTGATGCATGTTTGCCACAGCAGCAAGTCTACGAATAGAGCAGGAAGTTCGCAAATGGTTTGACTTCAGCGGAAGATGCTTCTTATACAGGTCAGGCACAACGAGTTGTTACTCCACAGAACATTGCAGCAGTTGAAGACATAGTGAAGAAAAACCGCTGAGTGACACTGAATGAGATTTCAGCATGTTTACAGATCAGTCATGGGTCAGCACACCACATTGTGCAAGATGTGCTCCAGTTTCACAAAGTGTCTGCAAGATGGGTGCCACGGCAGCTGACTCCTGAAATGAGAGAACGATGTGTTGATGCTTCTGAAGAACTTCTTCGGCACTTTGAACGAGAAGGTGTGGCTTCCTTGCAAGAATCGTTACTGGGGACGAAACCTGGGTTCACTTCCACCAACCGGAAACGAAGAGAGCGAGCAAGGAATGGCGCCATTCCTCATCACCAAAAGCAAAGAAGTTTCGAACGAAACCATCATCACAAAGGTTATGCTCTTTTTGGGACGAAAAAGGCGTCATTTTGGAGCATTACATGCCTAGAGGGACCACTGTCACCAGTGCATCATACACAGATCTCCTAAAAAGTCATCTGAAGCCTGCGATCAAATCAAAGCGACGTGGATTGCTGTCAGCAATGTGTCCTTTTGCAACATGACAATGCAAGGCCCCACACTGCCCATACAACAGTTAGAACAATCAAAGACCTGCATTTTGAGTGTCTTCCTCATCCACCATACTCACCAGACCTTGCCCCAAGTGATTTCCATATGTTTGGAGCACTCAAAGACGCAGTCGGAGGAAAGAAGTTCCGTTCTGATGAAGAGGTACGCCACGCGGTGCATGAGTGGTTGCGCCGACTACCAAAAGAATTTTTTTCTAAAGGACTTTATGCACTTTGTAATCGCTGGAGGACTTGCATTGAGCGTGCGGGAGATTATGTTGAAAAGTGAAAGAGATTTGTACCACTTCTGCAAAATAAATGATATTTAAAAAAAATATTTCAGGTTTTCGTTTGACTCACACTCGTACAAAAGATCCAAAGAAGAGCACACATTACGTGACAGTTTCATTTAAGAAGCGCGAAAAGTGTCACGAATATGCTAAACCACCTCCAGTGGCAAACGCTGCAGGAGAGGTGTTCTGCATCACGGTATGGTCTACTGGAAAATTTCCTGTAAGTCAACCAATATATCCCTTCCTCCGACGCATACCTCGCAAAAAGACCACGAAGGTAAAATTATAGTGATTCAAACACACACGGAGAATTACCAGCATGCTGCCATATCTTTAATTTTGAATTCTTCTTAGGAAAAGTAAAATATTCCTAATACCGATTACCTGCGTACTGCAGTTTCCCGTAGTGCCTATTTTGAAATAAGCATATGGTTCGAGGACAAAGTGAGAGCCTACGGAATATCAGACCAGCTGTGTGGCTGGATTGAAGAGTTTTTAGCAAACAGAACACAGCATGTTGTTCTCAATGGAGAGACGTCTACAGACGTTAAAGTAACCTCCGGCGTGCCACAGGGGAGTGTTATGGGACCATTGCTTTTCACAATATATATAAATGGCTTAGTAGATAGTGTCGGAAGTTCCATGCGGCTTTTCGCGGATGATGCTGTAGCATACAGAGAAGTTGAGCATTAGAAAATTCCAGCGAAATGCAGGACAATCTTCAGTGGATAGGCACTTGGTGCAGGAAGTGGCAACTGACCCTTAATATAGACAAATGTATTGCGAATACATAGAAAGAAGGATCCTTTATTGTATATATGATAGCGGAACACACACTGGTAGCAGTTACTTCTATAAAATATCTGGGATTATGCGTACGGAACGATTTGAAGTGGAATAATCATATAAAATTAATTGTTGGTAAGCCGAGTGCCAGGTTGAGATTCATTGGGAGAGTCCTTAGAAAATGTAGTCCATCAACAAAGGAGGTGGCTTACAAAACACTCGTTCGACCTATACTTGAGTATTGCTCATCAGTGTGGGATCCGTAACAGGTCGGGTTGACAGAGGAGATAGAGAAGATCCAAAGAAGAGCGGCGCGTTTCGTCACAGGGTTATTGGGCAACCGTGATAGCGTTACCGAGATGTTTAGCAAACTCAAGTGGCAGTCTGCAAGAGAGGCGCTCTGCTGTCGAGGTATCGGGAGTGTGCCTTTCTGGATGAGGTATCGAATATATTGCTTCCCCCTACTTATACCTCCCGAGGAGATCACGAATGTAAAATTAGAGAGATTCGAGCGCGCACGGAGGCTTTCCGGCAGTCATTCTTCCCGTGAACCATATGCGACTGGAACAGGAAAGCGAGACAATGACAGTGGCACGTAAAGTGCCCTCCGCCACACACCGTTGGGTGGCTTGCGAAGTATAAATGTAGATGCAGATGTAGATGTAGATCCGTCTCATCCGCAGGTAATGACCCAGACTGTAACACATATATCTTAAGTGCTCGCGAAATTTCCTCGGAATGTGTATGCATTCAACTGATTGTTACAGAAATTGTCTCTGCACCCACCTAGTTACATGTCAAAAGTAATATATTTTCGTCTGACGTATTTCGTTTTGCAGTCGTAGCAGCGATAGTTATTCCTCATTGATGTTAGTAATAAATAAACG
Source organism: Schistocerca gregaria (assembly GCF_023897955.1). Lineage (NCBI taxonomy): Eukaryota > Metazoa > Arthropoda > Insecta > Orthoptera > Acrididae > Schistocerca > Schistocerca gregaria. The sequence goes on from NC_064923.1 coordinate 89,777,069, forward strand.
TGTATAACAGAGCAAATGCTTGTGATATTAAGGTTTCAGTCGTAGTGCAAAATGAAAACAAAGAGCGGTATACTGAAGTCCCCGACGACTCCACTTTCATGTTGGCAACGCGCACAGTACCCCACGCTCGCTCCACAGATATCGCTTCTTTATGGCAGTCAGCGTCTGCCACACAGACAATAACACCGCACGGGTAAAGAGAAGCCACAGGGACGACTTGAGCGTAGAACCCGACAGCAGCCGGCTTATGGCAGGACGCGCTCGTTGTGGAAGTAACCTTGCAGACGTCGACGCTCTCGCGGGCGAACCGCTCCTCTTAGCTGCCGCTGCACTTCACCGAGGCAAAGAGGAAGGCAGAAATAAGATCCCTCCCTTCCCAACGACGGCTCCCCCCTTCTGGGGAACACATATAGTTGCAAAACCCACGCGAAGGAACTGAAAGTCTTATGAAAAGAAACATCATTAGCTATAAGTATACAGAAATATCATTGGAAATATCGTGACTTTCCGGTGGGACGAGGCCACGTCTTCTACAGGAAGGCCAGTGTCCGCAGAACTGCGTTCTCATCTCGAATTTCGCTGCTCGCACTTGCAGGTGGCTGCGTCACCTCGAGCACCCTCTCTCCCTCCCCCCCCCCCCACCCCTCTGCCCCGCCCCCACCCCCACACACTCGCTACACAAGAGCCAACACAAGCGAACGTGCAACAGCGGACGAGAATTCGAATTCTCTATGGTGTAAACAGTACGCTAACGTTACTAAACGGCATTCGTTCGGTTTACATTCGTCTCCTGTAGCACTCGCGACATGTTTCGTACCAGTAAAAATCAACAAAGTAATCGTGCATATAGAATTCACTATATATAAATTTTAATGACAGCTCAGACTCGCACGTGTTCTGAAACAAACTGATAAGACGACAGTCGCCGAAGATCGCTTGTTAGTCTAATGCAGTTGTGTGGGTTGTTATCAGCATGAACTGTTAAAGAATTCACACCTCTTTCCATCTTGCTGCAAATAACTGTCGTTTTTACTTTCGGCGTCTTTTCATCAACAGTGTCATTATTTTGTAGGTTGGATAAAAGTAAAACTTTTTGTCTTTCTTATGAATAAATGATACAAGAGTACAAGATCTTACCAATGCAACCAATGTGAACCCTCTGGATGCTTATAGGGCCTCGTGAATTCAAATGGCAGTTCCATTTCGCAAAAGTATACAAATAGACAATTAACTAATCTGTAGCTAGCAAAACAATATAACTAAGAGAAAGCAACACTGCAATAATAAGGAACGCCTTGAGAATGATCTATAATATTGATGTTTTAGCTTCCATTTCACTGGTTCTCCTAAAGACAACAACCCAAATTATATCCAACGCCGATGAGCGAACGGGACTCTCAGGCCGCAATTCTTGACCATACCGAGAGATCTGCTCTAGTCCAAATGAAACAAAGGAGTAACGTAGTACTGATAAGTGAAGGTATTCGGCTCATGTGATTTCTGGGTCCGAAGAGATTAAGAGGAAAGGGAAAAATTTGTTCGCAGGGATTATCAGTCCGCGTGAGTCTACTGCAGGGCTAGAGAATTCTCTCTGATGTAGAATCGCGTGAGCAAACGGCATTCAGTCGTGCTCGGTTCGCATTCGCCTGTGTTCGCTCGTGTTCCGCCGATTGTCACCCTTTTAGCGAACCATCAAACCAAGTTCGCGTCCTCGCCGCTAGCAATACATAAAGCGTTCGTCTGCTGTACTGTCTACTTCTGTTATTGTTGGCGCGAATTGCGTGAGCGATGGAGTGGTCCGAAGATAATGCTGTGTCACTAATGGGAGAACATAGATATCATACGTGCCTCTGGAATCGTAGATATCCACAGAACACATGTCAAAGGAAAAGAAATAACACTGGCAGAAAATTGCCGAAGCGCCCAGTGCTCATACTAAGGAGGTGACAAACGGGATTAGGCACTTGCTTCGGGCGGAAACGAAGTGAACAAGCATAAATCTTAAATTAAAAGGAAGGTCAGCGTTGGCCGTAATATTGATGTTTTATTGATAGCAGAATCGATTTTCGATCGCATAGTGATCATCTTCAGTGCTGTGGTGTACAAATTAAACTCAGACACTGGTATCAAGTTATCAATAACCAAAACTGAGAAGCGAAGTCTTGAACATCGGACAGACTCCAGTATGGGTAAACGTAACTCGCGTTCAAAAACAACTGAAATATTTGAAAGCAAATAAATCACCAGGTCTGGATGGAATCCCAGTTCCGTTTTACAATGAGTACTCTACGATATTGGCCCCTTACCTAGCTTGTATTTATCGTGAATCCGCCGCCCAGCACAAAGTTCTAAGTGACTGGAAAAAAGCACAAGTGACTCCAGTATATAAGAAAGGTAAAACAACGGACCCGAAAAATTACACACCAATACTCCTAACGTCTGTTTGCTGCAGAATCCTTGAACGTATCGTCAATTCGAGTATAATAAAGTTTCTTCAGACTGAGGAGCTTATGTGCACGAATCAGCATGGTTTTAGAAAGCATAGCTCGTGCGAAACCCACCTTGCCCTTTCCTCACATGATATACTGAGAACTATAGATGAAGGACAACAGGCAGATTCTATATTTCTAGATTTCCGGAAAGCATTTGACACGGTGTACCATTGCTCGCTGTTAACAGAGGTACGAGCTATGGAATAAGTCAATAGATACGTGAATGGCTCGAAGACTTCTTAAATAATAGAATCCGGTATGTTGTCCTCGACATCGAGTGTTCATCACGGACAAGGGTATCGTCAGGAGCGCCCCAGGGAAGTGTGATAGGACCACTGTTGATCTCTCCGTACATAAAAGATTTGTCGGACGGGGTTGGCAGCAATCTGCGATAGTTTGCTAATAATGCCGTGGTGTACGGTAACGTGTCGAAGTTGAGTCACTGTACGAAGATACAAAATGATTTAGACAAAATTAGATGAATGGCAGCTAGCCCTAAATGTGGAAAAATGTAATATAATGCCGAGAAGGAGGAACAATAAACCTGTAATATTTGAGTACAGTATTACTTGACAAAGTCAAGTAGTTTAAATATCTGGGAGTAAAGTTACAAAACGAAATGAGGTAGCACGAGCATGTGAGGCGTGTGGTAGGGGAAGGTGAATGTTCGGTTCATTGGGAGAATTTTACAGAAGAGTGGTTCACCTGTAATGGAGGCGGCATATAGGACTCTGGTGCGACCTATTCTTGAGTACTGCTCGAGTATTTGGAGCCGTACCAGGTCGGATTGGAGGAAGATATAGAAGCAATTCAGAGGCGCACTGCTAGATTTGTAAGCGATAGGTCCGAACAACACGTTAATGTGTTACAGAGATGCTTCGGGAACTGGCGACGCAGCTTCAACACGAAACCACAGTTCATGAAGAGCAGTGACTGGCGTATTGTGACGAGCCAGTTGCTCGGCCACCATTGACCAGAGGTTTTCAATTTGTGAGAGATCTGGAGAATGTGCTGGCCAGGGCAGCAGTCGAACATTTTTTGTATCCAGAAAGGCCCGTACAGGTCCTGCAACACGCGGTCGTGCATTATCCTGCTGAAATGTAGGGTTTCGCAGGGATCGAATGAGGGGTAGAGCCACGGGTCGTAACACATCTGAAATGTAATGTCCACTGTTCAAAGTGCCGTCAATGGGAACAAGAGGTGACCGAGACGTGGAACCAATGGCACCCGCTACCATCACGCATGGTGATACGCCAGTATGGCGATGACGAATATACGCTTCCAATGCGCGTGCACTGCGATGTCGCCAAACACGGATGCGACAATCCTAGTGCTGCAAACAGAACCTGGATTCATCCGAAAAAATGACGTTTTGCCATTCGTGCACCCGGGTTCGTCGTTGAGTACACCATCGCAGGCGCTCCTGTCTGTGATGCAGCGTCAAGGGTAAACGCAGCCAAGGTCGCCGAGTTGCTGCAAACGTCGTCGAACTGTTCATGCAGATGGATGTTGTCTTGGATACATCCCCCCATCTTCAGGAATCGAGACGTGGCTGCACGATCCATTACAGCCATGCGGATAAGATGCCTGTCATTTCGACTGCTAGTGATACGAGGCCATTAGGATCCAACACGGCGTTCCGTATTACCCTCCTGAACCCACCGATTCCATATTTGGCTAACAGTCATTGGACCTCAACCAATTCGAGTAGCAATGTCGCGATACGATAAAGCGCAATCGCGTTAGGCTACAATACGACTTTTATCAAAGTCGGAAACGTGATGATACGCATTTCTCCTCCTTACACGAGGCATCACAACAACGTTTCACCCGGCAACGCCGTCAACTGCTGCTTCTGTATGAGTTCAAGAGTAGTGACTGGAGTATTGTGACGAGCCAGTTTCTCGGCCACCATTGACCAGACTTTTCAATTGGTGAGAGATCTGGAGAATGTACTAGCCAGGCAGCAGTCGAATATTTTCTGTGTCCAGAAAGGCCCGTACAGGACTTGCAACATGCTGTCGTGCATTATCCTGCTGAAATGTAGGGTTTCGCAGGGATCGAATGAAGAGTAGAGCCAAGGGTCGTAACACATCTAAAATGTAACATCCACAGTTCAGAGTGCCGTCAGTGCGAACAAGAGGTAACCGAGACGTGTAACCAATGGCACCCCATACCAACACGCCAGGTGATACGCCAGATGGCCATGAAGAATACACGCTTCTAATGTGCGTCCGCCGCGATATCGCAAAACACGGATGTGACCATCATGATGCTGTAAACAGAACCTGGAGTCATCCGAAAAAATGACGTTTTGCCATTCGTGCAACCCAGGTTCGTCGTCGAGTACACCATCGCAGGCGCTCCTGTTTGTGATACAGCGTCAAGGGTAACCGTTTGGTCTCCGAGCTGATAGTCTGTGCTGCTGCAAAAGTCGTCGAACTATTTCTTTGAGGCGCTTCACATACGTCACCGCAGACATCACAACCTCCTGAAAAGCGAAGAAAAGTCACTAATGTAAGTGTATCCTGTTGCTAATAGCCAGAGTGCAAATCCTTGCGTTTCTTCAGGGTATAGTGGTCGTCTATAATGAATGTTCTGCTTTTAAATTTTCTTCTTGATTATAATAAGAAATCAGCGAAAAGCGTGATATGTGAGAAGCTGAAACATAAGGGGGAATGTAATGTGATATAATAACGCCACACTATACTGTCAATAGAACTTTGGTTGAAATTAGAAGTAAGTAGTAATGAAATCTCTTGTATGTAAAAGGCAGTGTCCTGGCTGACTCACTGACTGACTGACACTGACTGTCTCGTCATCGCCCAGCCAAGACCGCTGAGGAAAGAAACTTGAAATTTGGAGAAGTTGTGGATCTTACACTGTACGCGTCGTTTAAGAAGGAATTATTTCTAGTTCCATCCAAAAAGGGGTCAAATAGGAGATGAATCTTTTTCTGGAAAAATGTCGCTATTAGGACAATTTCGAAGCTAGACCTACGAAAATTGCTATATGGTTTCTTGGTCAGAAATAAAAAATGCGTGTTTCAGCATTTTTGGAAGTTTAACACTATGGGGGTGAAACAGGGCGTGAAAGTGTTTTTGAAAATATATCATTATTAAAGAACTACTAAACTATGTTTAAACTTACACCTATGGGCATTGGTACTTGAGATCTCGGTTACAAGTAGAAAAAAAAGAAAAAACGTGTTTCAGTGTTTTTGGGAACAACTAAGGAGGTGAAATAATGGATGAGATTTTTATGAAAATATTTTATTATGGAAGCATTTTCAAAGCTAAAAACCACTAGGGGGGTGAAATAATGGATGAGATTTTTATGAAAATAATTTATTATGGAAGCATTTTTAAAGCTAAATTTATGAAAATTTAAATTTGTCTTCTCAGTTGGAAATAAAAAGTGGAAAGAGTTCACTGTACAAACATTTTTGAAGCTAAATCTATGAAACTTTGTATTTGGCAACTCAGTTAGAAATAAAACATACGAATGTCACTGCTTTTGAAAATTCAGGCCTTAAGGGGACGAAATAGGGGATTAAATGTTTTACGAAAGTATTTTATTGCGAAAGTATTTTCGAAGATAAATCTTTGAAAATTGGGGTTTGGCTTCTCGGTTGGTGATGAAAGAAATACGTGTTTCACTGTTTTTGCAAATTCAATCCCAAAGGAGGTGAAATAGGGTCGAACTGATTCAAAGCCCAAACCACTAAGGATAGAAACTTGAAGTTTGGAGAAACTGTGGATCTTATAAGGTAGGCATCGTTTAAGAAGTGATTGTCCGAAATTTCGCTCTTAAGGGGATGAAATAGGGAATAAAAGGCTTTTTGAAAGTATTTCGCTGTTAAGGGAATTTTGAAGCTAGAGCTATGAAAACTGGTATTTGGTTTCTCTTTCAGAGAACAAAAAAATACATGTTTCAGTATTTTTGGAAATTCAACTGCTATGTGGTAAAATAGAGGGTGAAAATTTGTTTGAGAATAGACTACTAAAAGAGTTTAAGGGTACATCTGTGATAATTGTTATTTACCCTCTCGGTCGGAAATAAGAAAAAAAAGCGTGTTTCAAAGTTTCTGGAAATTCAACACCTAGGGAAATGCAAAAGGGGATGAAAATTTTTAAGAAAATATTTCACTACATTAAAAAAAATTAAAGCTAAATTTTTAGGAACTGATAATTCACTTCTTGATTTGATACAAAGAAATATTTGTTATGGGGTGAAAACTACTATGAAAATATCTCCACAAGAACGCAGAAGGCATGATTAACAAAAACTTTGAACTCCATGTCAGAATCACATGCGGAAAATACCATGTTTATATGGCCTTAATTGGCGTGCAAAGCTTAGAAGGCGTTGCAATTCGATAACAACATAAAAATTGGATTAAATAAAAACAAAACAAGAATCGATGTACGCCATACAGTGTACGCGAGCGAAGCAGCGGGCATTAAGCTGCTGTACAACTATGGTTGTATTATGCTACATCGCAACATACTGTGGGCGCTCATGGCCATGGAGAAAGTGTTACTGAGAAGATAATATCCAGTGAGGTACAATTTGGCTGGGGTTGTTGAACATGAAGTTAGCCAGCAAAAGCATATATATTAGCATTGACATAAAATTGTTAGTTCCATTCTGGCGCCGAAAGCCAAACAGAAACTAACTACACTACTACTGCAGCATAAACTGTGCCGCGCGGAGCGGCCGCGCGGTTTGAGGCGCCATGTCACGGATTGCGCGGCCCCTCCCGCCAGAGGTTCGAGTCCTGCCTCGAGCATGTGTGTGTGTGTGTTGTTCTTAGCATAAGTCAGTTTAAGTAGTGTTTAAGTCTAGGGAACGAAGATCTAAGCAGTTTGGTTCCTTAAGAATTCACGCACATTTGAACATTTTTTTATAAAACTGTCTCCTTTTACTGTTTAAAGCGACATAATTACAATTTTATTGTGCAACAGCATTATTTCATTACAATCCGACTGCACAAAATTATTAATATTAAAGAACCTGCAACATACCGACTTTATTCTTGATTACCTAATCCCACTGTTCTCATGTTGAAAGAGAGTATTTATCTGTCGTCTGCATCCAAAGTGATGGTTTTTGGAGCATACCAATAATGTGCTCTGTTCAATCGGTATCATGGCAGCGAAACTTAGCTGAGTGGGTCACTCCCATCATGATGACGTCACTTTAAATTTTTGACGTGATATCCGTGGGTAAATAATTGTCTTAAGTACACTACCTGATAAAAACTTTTCCAGACAGCTATTGGTGGACATTAAAACGGGCTGCGTCCATCCTCCGCCTTTATGGCTGCTCGAACTCTTCTGGAAACACTTTGAGTGAGTTGATTGGACGTCTGTGGAGGAGTAGCAGCATATCTACATCATAATCCGCAAGCCACCTAATGGTGTATGGCGGAGGGTACTTTCGGTACCATTGTCTGATCCCTCCTACTCTGTTCCACTCACGAATAGTTCGTGGGAAGAATGATTGTCGGTAAGCCTCTGTATTGGCTCTGATTTCCCGAATTTTCTCCTCGTGGGCAATACGCGATATGTATATGGGGGGAGGGAGAGGGGGGGGGGGGTGGAAGTAATATGTTGTCTGGCTCCTCCTGAAAAGTGTTGTCCCGAAATTTCAAAGTAAATCTCTCCGTGATGCACAACGCCTCTCTTGTAACGTCTGCCAGTGGAGTTTGTTTAGCATCTCCGTAACGCTCTCTCGCCAGCTAAACGATCCGGTGACGAAACGCGCCGCTCTTCGTTGGATCTTCTACCTCCCCTATCAGCCCTACCTGATAGGGATCCCAGATAGATGAACAATATTCGAGAATCGGACGAACAAGCGCCTTATAAGCCTTTCTTGGGTGAGTTACATTTCCTTACGATTCTTCCGATGAATCTCAATCTGGTGTCTGCTTTTCCCATTATTTGCTTTATACGATCATTTCACTTAAGGTCGCTCTGGATAGTTACGCCTAGATATTTTACGACAGACTCTGTATCCATCTGTCATCAATAGTGTAGTTGTGCAGTAATGGATTTCTTTTCCTATGTATGCGCAATATGTTACATTTATTTACGTTCTGGGTCCACTGTCAGGGTCTGCACCATTCATCAACTCTCTGCAGGTCGTTCTGCAAATTCTTACTATCTTCTGCCGTTGCTACTTCGGTATAGACAACTCCATCATCTGCGCATAGCCTTAAAGAGCATCTGACGCTTTCTACTAGATCATTTATTGTAAGCGGCAACGATCCTATCACACTTCCCTGTGGTACTCCGGTTATTACCTTTACATCTGTCGATTTAGTTCCGTTAAGAGCGACGTGTTGAGGTCTATCTGAGAGAAAGTCTTGAATCCAAACTCAGGTCTGCTTCGATACTCCTTAAGCTCGATTTTTTTTTTTTTTTCATTATACACCAATACGGGGAGGTGTCAAATGCGTTACTGAAATCAAGGAACACGGCATCAACTTGAGCACTGTTGTCCATTGCGCTGTAGGTCTCATGGAGGAACAGAGCGAGTTCAGTTTCGCATGATCTTTGTTTGCGGAATCCATGTTGATTTTTACAGAGGAGATGTTCATTTTCCAAAAACATCATAATTTTTGAGTATAAAATATATTCCATAACCTTACAACAGATTGACGTCAGCAATATTGGTCTACAATTGTGTGGATCTGTCCTACGGCCTTTCTTAAAAACGGAAATGATCTACCCTCTTTCCAGTCGTTAGGTACCTTTCGTTGATCAGGAGGTCCACGATAAATTACTGCTAGAAGGGGAGAAAGTTCTTTCGCATAATCTTTATAGAATCTTACAGATATCTCATCTGGTCCTGACACGTTCCCATTGCTACACGACTGTAGCTGCTTTCCAATTCCGCGATCGGCTATCTCAATATCTGTCATTTCGACGTTCGTACGACGATTGGAAGGAGAGACAGTGTTACGATCTTCTGCAGTGAAAAACCTTCGGAAGACATAATCCAGTATTTCGGCTTTCTCTCTGTTATCTTCCGTTTCGGTGACGGTGTGGTCGTTGAGAGAATGAATAAATGATTTTCAACCACTTTCTGGTTTTGCATACGATCAAAATCACTCAGGGTTTTCACTGAGGTTGGTTGACAACGTCTTACTTTCAAAATTATTGAATGCTTCTCTCATTGCACTCCTCACGCCCATTTTCGCTCCGTTCAGCTTTTGTTTGTCAGGTACGTTTTTACTTATCTTGAAATTGAGATGAAGTGCTGTTTGTTTACGTAGCGGTTTTATAACAATGCTATTAAACCATAGTGGGTCTTTCCCATCCCTTGAAATATTACTCGGAACATACACTACGGGGCATTAAAATTGCTACACCACGAAGATAACGTGCTACAGACTCGAAATACAACCGACAGGAACAAGATGCTGTGATATGTAAATGATTAGTTTTTCAGAGCATTGACACAGGTTGGCGCCGTTGGCGACACCTACAACGCGCTGACATGACGAAAGTTTCCAACCGATTTCTCATTGACAAACAGCAGTTGATCGTCGTTGCCTGGTGAAACGTTGTTGTGATGCCTCATATAAGGAGGAGAAATGCGTACCATCGCGTTTCCGACTTTGATAAAGGTCGGATTGTAGACTATCGCGATTGCGATTTATCGTAATGCGACATTGCTGCTCGCATTGATCGAGATCCAATGACTGTTAGCAGAATATGGAATCGGTGGATTCAGGAGTGTAATATGGAACGCCGTGCTAGATCCCAGCGGCCTCGTATCACTAGCAGTCGAGATGACTGGCATCTTATCCGTATGGCTGGAACGGATCGTGCAGCCACGTCTCGACCCCTGAGTCAACAGATGGGGACGTTTGTAAGACAACAACCATCTGCGCGAACAGTTCGACGACGTTTGCAGCAGCATGGACTATCAGCTCGGAGACCATGGCTGCGGTTACCCTTGACGCTACGTCATACACAGGAGCGCCTGCGATGGTGTACTCAGCGACGAACCCGGGTGCACAATGGCAAAACGTCATTTTTTCGGATGATTCCAGGTTCTGTTTACAGCATCATGATGGTCGCATCCATATTTGGCGACATCGCGGTGGACGCACTTTTGGAAGCGTGTATTCGTCATCGCCATACTGACGTATCACCCAACGTGATAGTATGGGTTGCCATTGGTTACACGTCTCGGTCACCTATTGTTCGCATTGACGGCACTTTAAACAGTGGACGTTACATTTCAGATGTGTTACGACACGTGGCTCTACCCTTCATTCGATCCCTGCGAAATCCTACATTTCAGCAGGATAATGCACGACCGCATGTTGCAGATCCTGTACGGGCCTTTCTGGATACAGAAAATGTTCGACTGCTGCCCTGGCCAGTACATTTTCCAGATCTCTCACGTATCAAGGCCGTTATTATGGCCAGAGATGTTTGTTCTGGGTACTGATTTCTCAGGATCTATGCACCCAAATTATGTGAAAATGTAATCACATGTCAGTTCACGCATAATATATTTGTCCAATGAATAACCGTTTGTCATCTGCATTTCTTCTTGGTGTAGCAATTTTAATAGTGAGTAGTGTACTTGTCTAGGGCACATCCTTCTTCAAGAGCCTAAACGAGAGAAGGTAGCGCTGTTGTATGCTGGGGTCTGGAGTTAGTCGATGTTCTGACTCATCCCAGAGGTGTTCCATTGGATCGATGTCGCAACTCTGAGAAGCCTGGTCCAATTCAGAAATTTTACTGTCCACACACCGCTACCTCAGAAATGCTGTTTTACGACAGTATGTTCGGCACGCTGATGCACACATGTATCGTCTCCGTAGTGTTCCTCTACTGTAGCCAGTACACGACGCTGTAGAATGCACTCCGCTTGTAGAGTATCTTATGCTCAATACTCGGACCACTCCCTAACCAGGAGGAAAAGCCCGATATCGTAACTCCACCACCGCTCTTTCATTTTTGGCACTATATATGATGGCATGTAACGTTCTCCAGGAATTCGCCGAACCCAAAACGCTTTCATCAGACTGCCACAGAATACAGCGTGATTCATCACTTGAAATCAGTCATCCACTGTCCGTTGCCGTCGCTCTGTACACCACACCAAGCGTCGATTTGCAGTGAAGACAGAAATATGTGGCTCATGAGGAACTGCTCAACCTTTTTATCCCGTTCTTACACACACTCACTGTTGTAGTTGGACTGCTGGTGATTCCTTTGGCTGTTTCGTGTGATTTTTTACAACCACTCACCGGAATTATACACTCCTGGAAATTGAAATAAGAACACCGTGAATTCATTGTCCCAGGAAGGGGAAACTTTATTCACACGTTCCTGGAGTCAGATACATCACATGATCACACTGACAGAACCACAGGCACATAGACACAGGCAACAGAGCATGCACAATGTCGGCACTAGTACAGTGTATATCCACCTTTCGCAGCAATGCAGGCTGCTATTCTTCCATGGAGACGATCGTAAAGCTGCTGGATGTAGTCCTGTGGAACGGCTTGCCATGCCATTTCCACCTGGCGCCTCAGTTGGACCAGCGTTCTTGCTGGAAGTGAAGACCGCGTGAGACGACGCTTCATCCAGTCCCAAACATGCTCATTGGGGGACAGATCCGGAGATCTTGCTGGCCAGGGTAGTTGACTTACACCTTCTAGATCACGTTGGGTGGCACGGGGTACATGCGGACGTGCATTGTCCTGTTAGAACAGCAAGTTCCCTTGCCGGTCTAGGAATGGTAGAACGATGGGTTCGATGACGGTTTGGATGTACCGTGCACTATTCAGTGTCCCCTCGACGATCACCAGAGGTGTACGGCCAGTGTAGGAGATCGCTCCCCACACCATGATGCCAGGTGTTGGCCCTGTGTGCCTCGGTCGTATGGAGTCCTGATTGTGGCGCTCACCTGCAAGGCGCCAAACACGCATACGACCATCATTGGCACCAAGGCAGAAGCGACTTTCATCGCTCAAGACGACACGTCTCCATTCGTCCCTCCATTCACGCCTGTCGCGACACCACTGGAGGCGGGCTGCACGATGTTGGGGCGTGAGCAGAAGACGGCCTAACGGTGTGCGGGACCGTAGCCCAGCTTCATGGAGACGGTTGCGAATGGTCCTCGCCGATACCCCAGGAGCAACAGTGTCCCTAATTTGCTGGGAAGTGGCAGTGCGGTCCCCTACGGCACTGTGTAGGATCCTACGGTCTTGGCGTGCATCCGTGCGTCGCTGCGGTCCGGTCCCAGGTCGACGGGCACGTGCACCTTCCGCCGACCACTGGCGACAACATCGATGTACTGTGGAGACCTCACGCCCCAAGTGTGTACGTCCACCCGGCCTCCCGCATGCCCACTATACGCCCTCGCTCAAAGTCCGCCAACTGCACATACGGTTCACGTCCACGCTGTCGCGGCATGCTACCAGTGTTACGGACTGCGATGGAGCTCCGTATGCCACGGCAAACTGGCTGACACTGACGGCGGCGGTACACAAATGCTGCGCAGCTAGAGCCATTCGACGGCCAACACCGCGGTTCCTGGTGTGTCCCCTGTGCCGTGCGTGTGATCATTGCTTGTACAGCCCTCTCGCAGTGTCCGGAGCAAGTATGGTGGGTCTGGCACACCGGTGTCAATGTGTTCTTTTTTCCAGTTCCAGGAGTGTATGAACAGCGGACAGTGGCGCTCGATGGGAGTGTAGATCGGCCGGCAGGCGTCTCGAGGCTGTCCGCGCAATTGCAGTGGTTAACGCAAAGGTAAAGGCAACAGAGAGGCAATTCTGACCTTGCAGTTGATAATGGAAGCGAGGCTAAAGAAAAATCAAGACACTTTCATAGGATTTGTCGACCTAGAAAAATCGTTCGACAATGTAAAACGGGGCAAGACGTTCGAAATTCTGAGGAAAAACAGGGGTAAGCTATACGAAGAGAGGGGTAATATGTACAAGAACCAATAATGAGACTGCGCGACCAGCAACGAGGTGCTCTGATTAAAAAGGGTGTAAGGCGAGGGAGAAGTCTTTCGCCCCTACTGTTCAACCTATGTATCGAAGAAGCGATGACAAAAATAAAACAAAGGTTCACGAGCGTAATTAAAATTCGAGGTGAAGGAATATCAATAATACGATTCGCTGATGACATTGCTATCCTGAGTGAAAGTGAAGCAGAATTACATGATCTGCTGGATGTAATCAACAATCTAAAGAATACAGAATATGGCTGAGAGTATCAGAAATCAGAATGAGATCTTCACTCTGCAGCGGAGTGTGCACTGACGTGAAACTTCCTGGCAGATTAAAACTGTGTGCCGGACCGAGGGACCTTTGCCTTTCGCCGACAAGTGCTCTACCATCTGAGCTACCCAAGCACGATTCACGCCCCGTCCTCACAGCTTTACTTCTGCCAGTACCTCGTCTCCTACCTTCCAAACTTAACAGAAGCTCGCCTGAGAACCTTGCAGAACTAGCACTCCTGGAAGAAAGGATATTGCGCAGACATGGCTTAGCCACAGCCTGGGGGATGTTTCCAGAATGAGATTTTCACTCTGCAGCGGAGTGTGCGCTGATATGAAAGTGGTCCTGAGTTCGAGTCTAGGTCCGGCCAGAAAGTTTCAATATCAGGATTGATGGTCACGTAGTAGATGAAGTTAAGGAAGTCTGCTTCCTAGGCAGCAAAATAACCAGTGACGGACGGAGCAAGGAGGACATCAAAAGCAGACTAGCACTGGCAAAAAGGGCTTTCCATGTCTGCTAGTATCAAACATAGGCCTTAATTTGAGGTAGAAATTTCTGAGCATGTACTTTTGGAGCACAGCAATCTATGGTAGTGAAACATGGACAGTTGCAAAACCGGAACAGAAGATCATCGAAGCATTTGATATGTAGTGCTGCAGACGTATGGACAAAACTTGGTGGCCTGATAAGGTAAGGAATGAGGAGGTTCTGCGCAGAATCGCCGAGGAAAGGAATACTTGGAGAACAGTGACAAGGAGAAGGGATTGGATAATAGGACATCTGTTAAGACATCAGGGAACGACTGCCATAGTACTAGAGGGAGCTGTAGAAGGCATAAACTGTAGAGGAAGACAGATATTGGAATATATTCAGCAAATTATTGAGGACGTAGCTTGCAAGGGCTACTCTGAGATGAAGAGGTTAGCACAGGAGAGGTGTTCGTGGCTAGCCGCATCAAAACAGAAGACTGAGGTTCTAGTATATTTGTCCAATGAATACCCGTTTATCATCTGCATTTCTTCTTGGTGTAGCAATTTTAATGGTCAGTAGTGTATTTACTGCTTGAAATGGTACAACCAGTCACAAAGAAATCAAGAATCGGTGCAGTGTGTTAAATATATGCGTGCTCGCAACGATGGTGCCATAGGAAAAAATTATGTTTAGTGTGGATAAATTGCAACACGGTGATGATGATGAATAGGTCTTCAAATAACATACAAATTTATGTGTAGACCATATTATGCTAACAGGTGAAGATTCGCCAAAAAATTTGTTTACTGGCAGTAAAATTGTTGTATTGTACCATGTTAACTGGTGTAACAAATTTATTACCAACAAAACATATTTTGAGGAGCTTAGTAGTGTCACAAGCTGCGACATCGTCGCGAAAAAACACAGTGACCCGTGTATGTAATAAGTTTCCTTTAATTTACGTCTATGGTCACAATCTTTTTTGTTTAACAGATTACCGGTTTCGGTCTTTGATGACTGTCTTCAGATCTGTTTCGTAAAAGCAAAGTCCTAATGTACTGCAGTCATAGTGGCATCGTCAAATGGTAAATGCGGAATCAGCACTTGTCAAATGCATATAAATCACATCACATGCACGAGTCATGTTGTGAGTAACAGTTTTACTGACAACATGACTCGTGCATGTGATGTGATTTATATGTATTTGACGATGCTGACGCCGCATTTAACATTTGACGATGCCACTATGGCTGCAGTACATTAGGACTTTGTTTTTATGAAACAGATCTGATGACAGTCATTAAAGACCGAAACCGGTAATCTGTTAAACAAAAAAGATTGTAGCCATAGACGTAAATTAAAGGAAGCTTAGTAGCGTGCTTTGCTTACTCATTATTGTCTTCCATAAACGCGTAAATATACCCCACAGATGCGTAAACCTACTCCATACCCACCGCATGTATACACACTAGAGTTGAGCCCATGCAAAAGCATTTTGCACTTTTAAATGTAAGTTGAATTACAGGTATATACACGAAGTAACGTATTAATATCCATGTTATAAGACCAAGTAATTTTAAACACTATAAATGTAAGCAGAAAACCTAATGAGCGGGCCGGCCGGAGTGGCCGAGCGGTTCTAGGCGTTACAGTCTGGAGCCTAGCGACCGCTTCGGTTGCAAGTTCTAATCCTGTCTGGGGCATGGATGTGTGTGATGTCCTTAGGTTGGCTAGGTTTAATTACTTCTAAGTTCTAGGTGACTGATGACCTCAGAAATTAAGTCGCATAGTGCTGAGAGCCATTTGAACCATTTGAACCTAATGAGCGGGATAATACAGTACCCTGCTCCACTATCGGGCGATTTTCCTGTTTCTGTAGGAGTCCGTCAGGAATCTGTTCTCTGGCTTCCGCTCTTCCTTCATCACAGACACGGATACGGTCACAACAGATCTGCAAAAAAGCGTTCTCTGGATCTTGCGATATGCTGGCCTCTGAAGATAAGACTGACATGCAGTGTCAGGCCCCATTCTGAGACGACCGCCTTATAGCATCAGCACTACGACTCACCACAAAGAAAACTTGGTGTCTCACTTCGCATCTGAATTACTCGGATACCGTTAGAATCAACGGTGGTGACCTCCCCCAGCAACAAGGACTATCAAGTACCTAGGTTCAGCAACTGCTGCTGATGGAACTCTCAGCGTAGAGGTATCTAACGGCGTGAGGCAGGATGTGGCTAAAATGTCCTGCGACTGGTGTATTTGGTGACCGAAAGATTTCAGACAGGCTCAGGTCTAAAGTAAACCTATCTGTCACGCTTACAGTTGCACTGTATGGTGCTGGTTTTCAGCAAAGAAAGTGGAACAACGACTTACTGTCATAGAAACAAAGATTCTCAAGTTGACATCTGGATTAATAGTCTCACACGTTCGTAAGTAGCACCAACAGTAGGTAAGTTGAGGGAACGCCTTGCAGTATGGCAGACGCAACAACATTAACAAAGAAGAAATAAATCTCGGTTGAACAGCCTGGTATGAGTGTGCATAGGACACAATATTTCGGCAATCGACCACGTTGCCATCATCAGGTGCGCTGATGTACTGACCGGCGGTGGGCCGGCGCCATGTACCGAGTGATCAAAAAGTCAGTATAAATTTGAAAACTGAATAAATCACGGAATAATGAAGATAGAGAGGTACAAATTGATACACATGCTTGAAACGACATGGACTTCTATTAGAACCAAAAAAATACAAACATTCAAAAAATGCCCGCAGATGGCGCTTCGTCTGATCAGAATAGCAATAATTAGCATCACAAAGTAAGACGAAGCAAAGATGATGTTCTTCACAGGAAATGCTCAATATGTCAACAATAGCTGAAGTAGAGGAATAATGTTGTAAACAATACTGTAAGCATGTCCGGAGTTATGGTGAGGCATTGGCGTCGGATATTGTCTTCCAACATTCCTAGAGATATCGGTCGATCACGATACACTTGCGACGACAGCTAACCCCAAAGACAATAACCGCACGAACTGGGGTCTGGGGACCTGGGAGGCCAAGCATGACGAAAGTGGCGGCTGGGCACACGATAATCACCAAACGACGCGCGCAATAGATCTTTCGCGCGTCTAGCAATACTTTTTTGGTTCTAATAAAACCCCATGTCATTCCAAGCATGTGTGTCAATTTTTACCTCTCTATCTACATAATTTCGAGGTTTACTAAGTTTTCAAATTTATACTGAATTTTTAATCACCCGGTATATATGCGACAATCCCCCTCCCGCTCCACCCTCGGGCGATTCTAATGAGTCCCTCGAAGTCGGTACGCTCTGGGAAATATCCTTTTTCTTCTTAATCCGGGTGATCGCGGGTTCCCACGCCTTCTTAAGGATGTAAAAATGGTTCAAATGGCTCTGAGCACTATGGGACTTAACTACTCTGGTCATCAGTCCCCTAGAACTTAGAACTACTTAAACCTAACTAACCTAAGGACATCACACACATCCATGCCCGAGGCAGGATTCGAAACTGCGACCGTAGCAGTCGGGCTGTTAAGGATGTAACCGCTGTCACGATTTAGTTGTGGCTCCCTTACTCTTGATCTCCTTGTTGCGGGGGGAGGAGGGAAAAAAAACGAGTGCGGCGCCGGCAGACTCTCCTGGACGACAAGACCTAGGACGCAGCGGCCAGACGGCCAGAGAACGGAATCTGTACCTGGACCGCGCGCGGGGCGCGGACCGCACCGACTCATAGGAAGCGCCTCAGGGAGGAGCGAGAGGGGGGTTGTCGTATATATACCTGGCGCCGGCCCACCGCCGGTCAGTACATCAGCGCACCTGACGATGAGTCCGCAGCTCGTGGTCGTGCGGTAGCGTTGCCGCTTCCCACGGCCGGGTTCCCGGGTCCGATTCCCGGCGGGGTCAGGGATTTTCTCTGCTTCGTGATGACTGGGTGTTGTGTGCTGTCCTTAGGTTAGTTAGGTTTAAGTAGTTCTAAGTTCTAGGGGACTGATGACCATAGATGTTAAGTCCCATAGTGCTCAGAGCCATTTGAACCATTTTTGAACCTGATGATGGCAACGTGGTCGATTGCCGAAATATTGTGACCTATGCACACTCATACCAGGCTGTTCACCCGATATTTATTTCGTCATAAAATACACCTGGAGAAATTGAAGAATCACAACATTAGCAAAGACTGTTTTTAGCTCGAGAGTAAATGGTAAACTTCCAGTAGGACAACCTAGATTGCAACAGCTGGACATCCCGCACGAAGATGTCAAGGTATCAGTCTTGCACTCAAATCAGGTGCTAGATCGGTTAAAATAACAACAGAAAGCCAAAGTAGTGGACCCCACCAGCTTGTGAGACAAACGCTGAGCAAGAAGAAGAAAACAACTTTTGGCACCAATTTTTAACCCATTGCGCCGCCTTTGATAATCACAAAGACACTTCAGCAAACACTGAAATGAACACAGTATTTTGTATAAAATACTCTCGACATTTCTGCCGCCTCAGTTCAGGGCAAAACTTGGAGCTGTCGACGATTACCTCCATTGTCTTCGTCAGGAGCAACTCACTGTCTAAACTGCTTGTCTGGTGACCTTGTAGCTCCATATAAGGCTTCAGCTGATCGACGAAAGAAAGACTAAAATGTTCAGGGAAATTCAGGAATACAGCAATACAAGTCACTTAGGAATGAAATAAATAGGACGTGCAGGGAAGCTAAGGCGAAATTATTGTATGAAAAATGTGAAGAAATCGAAAAAGAAGTGGTTGTTGGAAGGACTTATTCAACTTATAGAAAAGTCTGAACAAACTTCTGTGAAAATAAATGGAAGGGCGGTAACATTAAGGATGCAATGGGAATTCCATGCAGAGGAGAGACGCGATGGATGGAAAGAGTACATTGAGAGCCTTTATAGAGCCGTCGGCCGTCAGCAACTGTGATAGACTAATATTTTGAAGAATCAGCGCAAATTTTCTGGTCTTCACCAGTAGTTACCGCTGCCAACCAACCGCGTGGTGAAGAGATGCCGGGGATGGACTTCAGTTAAGTAGTTTTAATTCGACTTGGTACCATGGTACTGTAGATTTTAATTTTAATGTTGACTGTACCTTTGGCATGTTATAGTAATTTTATGCTTTTGAAGCAGGCTAGATTAATTTAGCCGAAACCTGGTAAAAGCAGAAAATTTGCGCAACTGAGACTGATTCTTAAAAATATTACTTTATAGAGTGAGTACTTGACTGATGGCGTGATAAAAGAAGAAACAAGTTTCGTCATGGAAGAGTCAGCGGATCCAGAATTGTAACATTCTATACGTATTTCTAAAGCCATTAGGCGACTGTTCACGTTCGTGTGTGGAATGTATGAGACCAGCGATATACCATCAGAGTTTCGGAAAAAAATCATCCTCATAATTACGAAGATAGCAAGAGTCGACAACTGCGAGAACAGTCGCACAACCAGATTCAGATTCACAAGAATAATATGCAGCAGAATGGAAAAGAAAATTGAGGATCTATTGGGCAACGACCAGTTTGGCTTTAGAACATGTAAAGGCGCCAAAGAGGAGGTTCTGACGTTGCAATTGATAATGGAAGCAAGACTTCAAGAAAAATCAGGACTCATTCCTAGGATTTGTCGACCTGGGAGAAAGTTAGACTGAGTAAGATGGTGCAAGGTTATTGAAATTGTGACAAAAATGGTGGTAAGCTACAGAGAAATAGGGGTAGTATTCAATATGTACAAGAATCAGGACGGAAGAATAAGACTGAAAGACGAACAAAGAAGTGCTCGGATTAAAATGGGTGTCAGACAGAGATGTAGTCTTTCTACCCTAGTGTTCAATCCGTAGCTCGAAGAAGCAATGACGAAAATAAAAGAAAGCTTCAGGAGTGGGATTAAAAATTCTCTGATGACATTGCAATTCTGAGTGAAGGTGAACAAGAATTACATGATCTGCTGAATGGAACGAACAGTCTAGTGAGAATATGGATTGGGAGTAAAAAGAAGAAAGTAAGGAGAAGTAGCAGAAATGAGAACAGCGAGAAACTTAACATCAGAATTGGGGATCACCAAGAAGACGAAGTGGAGGTATTCTGTTACCTAGATGGAAAAACCCTTGATGGACGGAGCAAGGGGAACATAAAAAGCAGACTAGCACAAGTAAAAACGAAGTTCCTGTGAATGTACGTTTGGAGCACGATACTGTATGACAGTGAAACTTGCACAGTGGGACTATCGAAAGAGAATCGAAGCATTGGAAATGTGGTGGTGCAGAGTAATGTTGAAAATTAGATGGACTGATGAGGTAAGAATGAGTAGGTTCTCTGCAGAGTCGACGAGGAAAGCACTACGCGGAAAACACTGACGAGAAGTAGGGGCAGTGTGATAGGACATCTGTTAAGAAATCAGAGAATAACTTCCGTAACACTTGAGGGAACTGCTATAGAGGAAGACAGAGATTGCAATACACTCGGCAAATAACGTAGGGCGTAGGTTGAATGTGCTACTCTGAGATGAGAAGACTCTCGCAGCAGACTAATTCGTGGCGAGCCGCATCAAACCAGTCAGAAGAGTGACGGCTTCTGATTGGCCAGTAAGTAGATGATGCTGCCGCAGGTGGTGTCAACGTCTGCGCTGTTGGCGCCACCGCTTCCCTAGCACCTTAAAGATTGCGACGAATGTCTGTACCTCTTCTCTGCATTGGGAGCTCGCTTCCATGCATCGCTAACGTTACATCCGCTGTCTCGGTTGAAATTCTTCTCGCACCTTCTTATTTCTAGAGCCACTTTAATTACATCATCACAATCTCTAGCTGCCTGGGACGAATATCTGGCATGTGTTTGCGATGCTGTGCTCAGAGAATGCTGATTTCTCCAGTTCTCGATTTTTAATATGCCGGTGATGTTCTGCACAGTGGTCGTAAACGGTACGGATGGACTGACTGACATAATTTCTTCCGCACTCTCAAGGGATGTTGTGAAACCCAGGGATCCTGAGGCCCGTTATCAGGGCGTGCCTTTATTCTCTTAGGAGGTCGGAAAATAGATCTTGGGCCTCTTTTACCCAGGACTCTGCCCATAGTCTACCTACAGGTCTCATTATTTGCAAACTTTCCTGTGGAGGATACATTGAAACAGTTGGCAGAGCCTTTTCCCCCTGAAACGATACAGTTGTTCCGGTTTGTTAAGACGACCACCTACTTCTTGTATGGCGATAAATTTTATGAAGTGACCGACAAAATGGCTATGGATTCTGCAGTGGACAAAATTTTTATGGGACGTTGTGAAGAACTTAACATTCCGCTTGTCTCCTCTTCGTCCACCTTCATGTTTTCGTTATGTTGACGACACGTTTATCATCTGGCACTTCCTTGCACATATGAATACAAGCACCCAAACATCCATTCCACTGTTTAGTCAGACATCTTGGCCACTCAATGTCCGCAAGCTGGCACACAGATCTACATTTTATCACCCACAGTTTTCATCGTGCAGTTCACAAGAGAGCAGTTTGAAATACACTTGTAAACAGAACAAAACCTTTTCCTGACGCGGACCACTTGAATTCCGAAATTAGTCATTGGAAGAGCTGCGGTACACGTGATATCAAGTCAGCGTTCTCCAAGAAGGAAAGGTGGAAGTGTTGCAAATTCACGTGATGAGCCGCTGATTGTATTCCTTCCTTTCTGCGGCGCTACATCCACCAAAATTGGCAGTCGAGGGAAGACGACATGTGAGACCTAGTTTCGACCTCATAAGAAGATAAAGGCGATGCTTCGGCGTCAGACCCCCTGAGATTTACAGAATCCCTTGTGAGTGCGGAAGCAGTTACGTCGGTCAGTCCAGGAGTGACATTTCCGAGCGCACTGCAGAACATCAACGGCATATTACACTACTGGCCATTACAATTGCTACACTAAGAAGAAATGCAGACGATAAGCGGGTATTCATTGGACAAATATATCATACCACAACTGACTTGTGATTATATTTTGACGCAATTTGGGTGCATAGATCTTGAGAAATCAATACCACGAACAACCACCTCTGGCCGTAATGACGGCCTTCATTCGCCTGGGCATTGAGTCAAACAGCGCTTGGGTGGCGTGTACAGGTTCAGCTGCCCATGCAGTTCAACACGAACCACAGTTCACAAAGAGTAGTGACTGGCGTATTGTGACGAGCCAGTTTCTCAGCCAACATTGACCAGACGTTGGTGAAAGATCTGGAGAATGTGCTGGCTAGGGCAGCAGTCGAACATTTTCTGTATCCAGAAAGGCCCGTAGAGGATCTGCAACATGCGGTCGTGCATTATCCTACTGAAATGTAGGGTTCCGCAGGGATCGAATGAAGGGTAGAGCCACGGGTCGTAACACATCTGAAATGTAACGTCCACTCTTCAAAGTTCCGTCAGTGCGAACAAAAAATGACCGAGACGTGTAACCAATGGCACCCCCTAAAATCACGCCGGGTGATACGCCAGTATGGCGATGACGAACACACGCTTCCAATTTGCGTCCACCGCGATGTCGCCAAACACGGATGCGACCATCATGATGCTGTAACAGAACCTGGATTCATCCGAAAAAATGACGTTTTGCCATTCGTGCACCCAGGTTCGTCGTTGAGTACACCATCGCAGTCTCTCCTGTCTGTGATGCAGCGTCAAGGGTAACCTCAGCCATGGTCTCCGAGATGATAGTCCATGCTGCTGCAAACGTCGTCGAACTGTTCGTGCATATGGCTGTTGTCTTGCAAACGTCCCCATCTGTTGACTCAGGGATTGAGAGGTGGCTGCACTATCCGTTACAGCCATGCGGATAAAATGCCTTTCATCTAGACTGCTAGTGATACGAGGCCGTTGGGATCCAGCACAGCGTTCCGTATTACCCTCCTGAACCCACCGATTCCATATTCTTCTAACAATCATTGGATCTTGACCGACGCGTTGAGCAATGTCGCGATACGATTAACCGCAATCGCAATAGGCTACAATCCTACCTTTATCAAAGTCGGAAACGTGATGGCATGACTTTCTCCTCCGTACACGAGGCATCAGAACAACGTTTCACCAGACAACGTCGGTCAACTGCTGTTTGTGTATGAGAAATCGGTTGGAAACTTTCCTCATGCCAGCACGTTGTAGGTGTCGCCACTGGCGGCAGCCTTGTGTGAATGCTGTGAAAATCTAATCATTTGCATATCACAGCATTTTCTTCTTGTCGGTTAAATTTCGAGTCTGTAGCACGTCATTTTCGTGGTGTAGTAATTTTAATGGCCAGTAGTGTATAATTTATCTCTCAGTGAACTGTGTGTCTCTCTTCTCTCTTCCTCTCTGACGAAGAGCTGAACGGGTTGCCGAGCGCGGCCTCAAAAACTAACACAATAATATTTGACGAAGCAAAAGAGGTGGTAATTAAAGAGGCTGTAGAAAAAAGAACGTGCGAGAAGACCTTCAACAGAGACAGCGGATGTAATCTTGGCGGTGGAAGCGAGCTCTCGATGAAGGCTAGAGGTAGACATGTTCGTCACAATGTTTCGCTACTACGGGAGTGGTGGTACCACCAGCGCAGGCGTAGACACCAATCAGAAGTCGTCTATGGGCTATATAAGGCTGTAGCAGCAGCAGTTTAGACAGTCAGTTGCTCCTGAAGAAGACGAAGGAGGTAATCGTCGAAGGCTCAAGGTTTTATCCACAACTGACGCAGCAGAGAATGTTTTGGTTCTCAATGCAGTACTTCGCCTATTATTTACTCGAACCCTCGAAATGATTTTTACAACCAATAATTTTTCCAGTGTTCCGCACACACTCCCGTGTTTCAGCCCATGTCACGCGCTGTTACCTTTTCTGGCCCAGTTCCGTCTTCTGTCTCCGTGTGGCCGTCGCAACAGTCCGACCGCCCCAGCGGCGACGCTTCGGCTCCATGTCTCCATCTTCCTGTTACACTCAGATCACATGGACACCACGCAAGTGTTCACAGTCGCAAAACATGCGTTTCTCACACGGCACTCTGACAAGCTGAATACTTTTCTGGACGACTTTTTTTCTTGGTGCTTTTGTCATCAAAAGAGTAGTAAGTTCACAGGGAAATAAAATGGAAGCTGACATTTGAGGTGGCGCACGGTATGGTCATTTTGACAGACGGAAAGTATAGACGGGTTGCCTCTCTTTTCATTGTCATTACTGTTACGACGTTTAATGAGATGGGCCGAATTGTGAGAAGGCGGAAGAGGCCAGCCAGAGATAGAGATCGTATGGGGTCTGGTGGCTGCTTTCACGTCAGGAGAGATGTTTGCGCATGGGCTGGGATGACACCACAGGGAGCCACGGAGTATGATGTATTGTTTCCAATGCAAGCCGGCAGGCCCGGTCTAGAGGGGGGAGGGGCGGATGGCACCGGGGTATCCGACCCGGACGGCAATTGCAGAGGGCGCGAAATTCATATTATTGAGCGGTCTAAGGCGCTGCAATCATGGACTGTGCGGCTGGTCCCCTCGGGCATGGATGTGTGTGTTTGTCCTTAGGATAATTTAGGTTAAGTAGTGTGTAAGCTTAAGGACTAATGACCTTAGCAGTTAAGTCCCATAAGATTTCACACACACACATATTATTGAACAAAACAATCCTTTTCTCACAAAGCGCTTAGCGATTATTCGATAGACCTTGTTGGTTCTTGATCATTTTTGAACACAATCTAAGCCGATTTCTGAACGAATGATAAATTGATTTTGAATGCGTGCATAGTGTACGTGATGTCTCTGCCAGGGGAACCCAGTTCGCATGTAGAAATAAAATACTTTCCCGCAGACAAAAGGGGACGGAGCTTTACGAGGTGACCTGAATAGCCGTGAATGAGTGAATGTCAATCGCTGTTTGATAGTGTACTTAATTGGGTGAGTGAATGATAAGCTTTGTTATAATTATTAGCGAAATCCAGTGATTCATATAACGAGAATGGAAATAAACGACTAAGAGAAATAATATGTAAGAAAGATTACATATTATCATCTCGGTGTATATAAGAAAATGAAATTTCGATAGAAAATTTTGTATCCCGGCTGGAAGGCAGCGCTTGGGTCTGCTCCTGAAAACTGTAAGGTTGGCCGAATGAAGGAAGCGAGTAGAAGCAGGTGAGGTAAGACACGTCGGTACTGGAAGTAAGTAAAAGTGGTTTACTGGTGCATGAATAAATACAGAGGCACACATAACTTTGTACGTAGGTGCGAAGCCTTAGACCTGTCGTAAGTAGAGCAAAGTTTCTACTTTAAGCGAAGCTGAAGCGAAGCGTCCCGGCTGTCTGCTCTTGATCGACTGGGTAGAATCTTCAGCGGCGCTCGTAGAGCTGAAAGCGCCTGCTAGAGAGGGCGCTGTCGTCGATGTCGGTGTCGTAGTGCCAACCTATGAACTTGCACCTACGCCCTGGCATCGTAGCTATCGATACCACAGAAATTTTTTCACCACATCGCTACACTGCTAAGTGCCAGTCCTTAGCAGCGTCTTAATTCTGTTCTCGGCATAGCGCGGAAAATGCACTGTACGAACAGGTAATACGCCTAACGCGGGATAAATGAACCGGTGATTTTCGGTTCTCGCGGCTGTCCCCGTCGGAGGTTCGAGTCCTCCCTGGGGCATGGGTGTGTATGTTGTTCTTAGCGTAAGTTACTTTAAGTTAGATTAAGTAGTGTGTAAGTCTATGGACCGATGATCTCAGCAGTTTGGTCCCATAGGACCTTACCACTACCACAACTGATGATTTCGGCAGGGTTATTGAAGTTAAGCAGAGAATTAGTTTTGACAATGGCAGAAATATTAACAGAAGTAGTGATGAAAAGATGTTTTGTTAGAAAGAAGAAGGAGAGGAAACAAGGACTTCACATAAATTATATGGAAGAACATGGCGATTCCAGATTTATATAAAAATTTCGCACTACTACTAATTTTCAATTTTATACTTGGGAAACTGGAGCATACGAATGAAATGTGAAACTATTTTCTAACATAAAACTTTTTGCTTGTAGTGGGCCTAATAGGCATTTGGTATTGGTACGTCGTGAATTATATTCCGCCGGCCGGTGTGGCCGTGCGTTTCTAGGCGCTTCAGTCTGGAACAGCGTGACCGCTACGGTCGCAGGTTCGAATCCTGCCTCGGGCATGGATGTGTGTGATGTCCTTAGGTTAGTTAGGTTTAAGTAGTTTTAAGTTCTAGGGGACTGATGACCACAGATGTTAAGGCTCATAGTGCTCAGAGCCATCTGAACCATTTTTTTGAATTATATTTTGTCGTGTTATTTATGTAAATGAGGTAGATAAATATGATCATTTGTGCCAAAACAGTCTCGCTTATTTGGCGTGTGTTACAATTACTGTAATATTAGAAAGGCCTATTTCGTTTTATCTAGCAGACAGTGACAAAATAGCGTAATCAAATGGAGAAACCACACCAGTCTTGGTTACTATTTGTATTAACAGCTTTTTCAGTGTTAGGCAGCGACATTTTGATTTTTCATGAAGCAAAAAGTTTGACGAATTTTCATGAGATAGGAGGTTCTTTAGCAGAAAGGAAACGACGCCGTATATATCTGTGGCAACATTAGAGAGAAAAAAATGCTGGGACCTAAGAACTGAAGAAATGTATACAGTCTTGCTCGCCTCTTCTCTTCACTGGTTTTATATTTCCTGTACTTAATTTTATGTCACACAAGAGATTTATTAGCTAAGAGTAAATAAAGAGTGCAAATTTTTGAAATGTACTTATGCTCCTTGTCACAAATAATCCCAACCAGTATTAATTATGAGTTTAGTCTAACGGGGGTACGATGTCAAACAAACCGATTGGGAACAGGAGAACATTTTAATTTCCACTGTCCTCAATACAGATTTGATGGCTTGCATTACAAGACATTCACGTTTGAGTTCCACAGAGCGAAACACAGTGACCGAATAATATGTCTTACATTCGTCGAACTTATATGTTTTATACATCAAACTCTTCAGTAGAATGTGCGCTACAAAATGAAAATATTTTTGAAAAATCGATTGATTTTTAAATTCTTGACGTCCTGTTTCAAACGCTCAAGGGGGCAGGAAGCGCCACTATAAAGGTTTTGCTCCCGTTTGGAAATATAGTAGATCCCGCTGGAGTAGGCCCTCTCGCACGGCAGGCTGGTGCCCTCGAAATTGTTCCCTGTAGGGAGAGAAACTTTCCTGGAATCTGTTGGTGTTTGCGGGCCGTATAGCCGAGGGCCTTTCTTCAGAGAATTGCATCTGCTAGCAATGCAATACGTTTCTTCTCTGAATGTGTGAGAGATGTGCGCTGCTGGGTGCCTAACAATTTGTTGCTGATACAGCTAGTGTATTTGCTTTTGTAAAGTGGGTTCCCACGAAAAGTGATTTCCGGTGCGCGCTAAAAATAAGGTGCAATATTGGGACTCGAACGGTGACGTGAGAGGTGTACTGGTGGTGACAATTCTGTTGGGGAAGTGACTTTAAACTGGAGCGAGACTGTGCGTCGATTTCTATGGAACTGGGGTGGAGAAATGTTGCCGCATGCGATTAGCATGTTGAGTTTTTAGAGCTGTTCCACGTTGTGTATTGTTTTGGAACGAAGGGACTGGAGAGACTTTGTTCAGGGACGGCGTTGTGTGCGCATCAGACAGTTGTTGCGATTCACCGAGTTAGAAAGTACTTTCGGGGTCGCTGAGAGGGAGTGGGCGTCCGTGGGTGTCGTTCAGGACAAAGTTCAACGTTTGACTTGGCTACGGTTCTGTGTCAGCGGTCGCTTTGGTGCAGGTAATTCACACACTGCGACGTCACTGCGTGATCTTGTAACTTTACAGACGCTATTACAGATTTCAAGTACGAAAAAATTGGGGACATATTTAGCATCAGAGGTGGGTCAAACAGACGCACGGATGCTTTCCTGAAGCACGTTCCTCCACGACCATACTGTGTGAGATTTTGTCTTATTCTTGCAAATGAATATTTTACACAGATTTCTCTCAGAAATAAATACCTCTTGAGGCGACAAATATGCCTAAGTGATGGAAAACCGTTGAAAACTATTGCCTAAAAAGTTTATAAAGTTTGAGGGAACTGTGAGGGTCATGTAAATTATTTTCAAAGTAAACAAGTAGCTGCACTATAGCTGTCAACTTGGTAAGAGCTATGGAATTCCGTGACAACTGGGTGGCTTAGAACCAGAGGTGCTGCTGATGATCAACTCACCTGCTGGCCATTCTGGCCAGCGGAAGATCTTCAAACCAAAGAAAAATGTGAGACGTAAAGCAAGGTTTGCACCTAGGGCCTCCACGTTAAGAACAGCAACGCAAATCACTACTCTCTGCTTTTAGCCAATTTCTCACCTAAATGGAGTTCATTAGAAAATGGTTCTACATTAGCTTCATCTCTTCGAGTCAGACATCGTTATTTAAACCTTTACTTAGACGCTAACTAACAAGTTCTTCAACAATTCTCTAGGAGAAACATTGGAAGACTGTAATTAATAATTATTCACAATTCTCCAAGCCACGTCAGATCGCCAAGGTGTTTATGAGTCATCAGGAATAACTCAGCAATCGAGAGGGCGTTAATCGATTTGCGGGCGGCTCCCCATACGTGCCGTTGATTCACTGGATATGGTACAGAAAAGGGCAAGCTCGTTTACGAATGAACGATGCTTTCTGAATCTGTAATGATTGTATGGACGGAAAAGTTTCTCTCTCTCTAAAGGAAATTTATTATATTCGAACTTAGAACATGCTCTGCAGTTCAGCAGCAAACCGACGCTGAGGATATCGGACTGTGTAACGGTACATCCTCCTCTAGCAGTACTTTCCCTCAACAGTAGTTGTCGATGCCAGTATTATTTTTTGAGTTTTGTTTGGGCTAGTATTATCTCACTTGTTTTTCGGAAAACTTCCATATAATTTTATACACAGTATGCAATATTTCAAGCTACAATGTATGGAAAGAAGTTAACTTTATAAAATATTTTAGTTTCGATGTTATAGTCGACAAGTACTAGTTATGAATGTACAGTTAAAATTATTTTTTTATATAAATATTTGAAAAATTACTAATTACTGGCACACTTAAAATTTCTATTATTAATTACGAAATGCTGTATTGTTTATTATATTTATTTCTGGATTCATTTATGAAATAATGATCGAAATTAATAATGACCTGAAACAAGTACAAATTCATTTGTTAAAATTGTAAAACCTATGAATACTGTTATTTCCGCAGAATGCGGGAGCCGTAAGAGTGCCTGTCATGAGATCAGACGTATTTGTGTATGAACAATGAAATTTCGGCTTTGTTAATGTGAACAATCAATATACTGTATGATATACTAAAATGTGAGAAAATATATTTATGTGTGCCTCAACAACAACGTTACGTTTTATTTAGTTCAAACCACATGTGAGGACCTGATGTGACATCTTCAACTTCAAGACTCAGACCCCTAGACAAGAACAACTGGAGCTAACTCAACTTGACAAGCCAAGTAAACTAGGAAGTTTATTGCAATCTTCGCTCCTCTCAAATCTTGATAAAAGACTTTGCTTATTAATTACTTGGTCTGGACATTGTTTATTGTGGACAGTAGCTGGAATCAGGAAGTAAGGGGGAGATTGTACCTGCTAGTCTGTTGTAACACCACTTCTACACCAGAATAATATTTAACCAGCTCTTTTAGTCTCTAGTCGATTTTGCAAGCTTTTACTGAAGTACTGCTGAGATTCACACGACGAAAATGCGATTTAAATTCGTATCACAAGAGCCAGCGATGCGATTCCAAGGATGAGCGAAGTGAAGGTAGTAGTTTTGAGGTGAGTGTCATCTTAAAGAAACCAGGCGCAGAGTGGAACGTAATTTGCCTGCGGTGCCCGGAAGAGTGCCGAAGTGGAGGGGGGGAGGATGGGAGGAGGGGGCTTAGCGGCTGATTGGCCCCCTTGTGGCGCGATTGGGCCAAACGACCGCCTTCCGCCGCCAAAACCAATCACCTACCGCCCCCCTCTTCCCCCCCCCCCCCTCCTCCCCCGCACCGTATTTTCGTGCCTTCGCCGCGGAGTCAATCGAGCAATCGAGGAGTCGGCAGTTGCTGCCTCGCGAGCTCAGCAGGTGCCAACTGTGACGTCACAACGCGTGCGAGTGACGTTTACCATTAAGCAGGGCTGCCAGTGTAGGAAACGCAGGGCGGGGCTAATAGGCAATCTAGGAGCCAGCCCGCCTGCCGCCACAAAGGCGATCTACGCGAGGGGACAGAAACTCCAGTAAAGCGGCTCGGTGACACTGCCCTTTCTACACGTTGCTACGGCATTCTGCACTATGTGCGCCTCTGCTGAGCACTGCACCAAATCACAGCGCCGCACACGCAACACAGAACAAATACTTCTCGTCCTTCCTGTGAAACAGGAAAATTTATTGACTGCACCCTAAGGGCCCTTCCGCAGTAGGACGCCACGGCGAGTCTGTCGAATTGCTGACAGCGTTCAGGAGGGCTTAAAGAGAGCTTTTATTAAATTGGGATTCCAAATATTTTATTTAAACGTTTGAGTTTAGAAAAACGTGCTTAGAAATTGACATGTTTATCAGATAGCTGCCATTTTCTTTTTGTTTTGTGGTATTTTCCAAAACCCCATCATGATGCCACCTCATTCCAATATAAGAATTTTCTATTTTTTATAGCTTTCAGATGTAGAGTCTCTGCAATGCTTCTCGCAAAACAGGACGCGCCGCGATACATGTACTATGACAAGGCCTGCATTCGCCATTTTTAATTTGTTAAGCTATTCTGCTATCATGGATATTTAAACTGAATGAACAGTAACATTCAGTTGCAGCATTCACAATAGGCCCACAAACAAAATTACCGTTACTCCAGCCAGTTCGTCTGGCCATAGAAACATCATGCTACCCGTGTGAAGCAATGCCGCAACGCTGACCGACTGTAAACTTCAAATGTTAGGAAATTGTTGCGTACATAGTTCCGCGTAGTCAGCGCGTACACAACTTTCCCACTAGAG
Source organism: Schistocerca gregaria (assembly GCF_023897955.1). Lineage (NCBI taxonomy): Eukaryota > Metazoa > Arthropoda > Insecta > Orthoptera > Acrididae > Schistocerca > Schistocerca gregaria. Next base: position 89,808,345 of record NC_064923.1, read on the forward strand.
CGCGCCCCACTAAGCACAACAGCGCAGGTGCAGCGCTCATCCGTCTCCGCACTACGAGATGGCGCTGCCTTAGAGACGGACCAAATTCTGCTTCCACCGATCCACGTATTAATATGTAACGCAGCCAATGAGATTGCTGCTAACGTAGAAGTTATTCTCCTCGCGGATCACACTTGCGCAGTGATACCTGAATGCGTGAGGTATTATAACAAGTGTACAGAGCTCTGATTAGTCAGTCAGCATTTGTCTGAACCAGTCTGTACCAGTCTGCATTAGTCTCTACCAGTCTATAGTCAAGTTTCAGTCTGCACCTAAGAACATTATCATATGCCTGTACATAGCCATGAAGAAAAATGTATAGACACTTTGTCAAGTATCAGAGATATGTCAGAATAAGATTAACGTACCAAGACCAAAGGAACTTCAGATTTTCAATTGTAAATAGCACCCAGAATCAAGTTAAGTAATGTTTATGCTTGTTATTATTTTAATAAATGTTTGTGAAAATTAATCAAGTTCTGTTTAAAGTTGGTCACTGTCAATCTGCTTCTCTAAGCGTGCAAGTGGCATTTCTATCGTCTGACCTAACGGAAAAAGCTAAACACGCAACGATAAAATTACGAGACATATTGCTGACACTCGTCTATTTCGTTAGAGCGACAAGTCAAATAATCTCATGGTGTGTATACCGAAGGTCTTACAGTACACACACCACAGAAATATTTTTTGAAGTCATTTATTTACAGTATAGAGAAGTGAAACATGGACGATAAACAGTTCAGACAAAAGTAAATTAGATTTCCAAATATTGTTCTGTCCAAGAATGCTCAAGATCAGATGGTTAGATCACATACCAATGAGACGCTATTGTACATCTACACTACATACATTCTGCGCAAGCCAACGTACGGTGCATAGTGGAGGGTACCACGTACCTGGGTACCTAGGCCGTACCGGAGACATGGCGAGATAAGCCCGCACCAAGGGCGAAGGCAGAGAAAGGGTTCAACAAGCGACCAGAAAAAAACAACAAAGACAGTTTAAGAATGAAAGGTACGTGAATTCTGTTATCTCTTATGTTCCTGTCTTCCGCCTACAAAGGCGAAGCGTTTTCGCCTTGTCTGTAACTGTAAATGCACACTGTTGCCACACTGTCACACAGTAGTACAAGTACCACGACAAAGAAACAAATGCTGTGTGACATACGCCTGTCCCCTTCATGGTTTATGTGGGGACGTACCCCGTCTACCCATCTCGCTCATTTTCAGCAACAGACTTGTTACTGCAACTTCGCTATGGTATACCAGAATCTGAAAGGTCAGCGAGCAGACACTGAAGAAGATACACTATTTGACTGAAGGCTTCTGATTTCTGCCGACTGACGACTGGAGCGAGGCTGTTTGAGTTAGAGGACTTCAAAGTATTTGCTAGAATAATAAGCTAAATGGAAAACATATCACACCAATTCATCTCATTTTTTGTCTTGTCAAGGAACGTTTTAAATGAAAGTTCTGGTATCTCATCTCGAAAACTTTGGAGAATTTTGGTGCCAAACGCAGGGTGTTAGGTATATAGGCACAGATATTTTGATAATTAGTACCTTAATATGTGCCCACTTAAGTGCGCCGTCTGATTTTTTTCTCTGTGTCCAACTGTCTTCCCGCAAACATCTTCCTGCAAACACGTCGCATAAATTGCTCCCCAATGTTTTCTGCACAGCCGCTACTGCTCCACGAAATGAACTACGCCTGTCAATACAGATTTCACGTGTGGTGTACATGTGTCCACAGTTCAATACCTGACCTGCTGCCACATGAAGGGCTTGCTTACACAGGTACTAAGCAACGCGAAAATAAACATGAAGGGCTTGCTTACACAGGTACTAAGCAACGCGAAAATAAACATGAAGGGCTTGCTTACACAGGTACTAAGCAACGCGAAAATAAACATGAAGGGCTTGCTTACACAGGTACTAAGCAACACAAAAATGTACTAGTCCTAGCCGGCCGCGGTGGTCTAGCGGTTCTAGGCGCTCAGTCCGGAACCGCGCGACTGCCTCGGGCATGGATGTGTGTGATGTCCTTAGGTTAGTTAGGTTTAAGTAGTTCTAAGTTCTAGGGGACTGATGACCACAGATGTTAAGTCCCATAGTGCTCAGAGCCATTTGAACCCTACTAGTCCTAATAGTTATAATAAGTCTGCAAATGAAGTAAATACTGATGTAACATTTTGCAAACACTTTCCTCAGTCATCGATAGAAATATCTGCATGTATACCCCTAACGCTCTGTGCACTACAGATACAGCGAAATCAATTAATTGGATAGCTGCTTTCAAGTTCCAGGTGAAAGAGCTGATACGAGAGCATTGACAGGGCTGTTTATTTTGAAGGTTTTTCGAAGTGTGCTTACCCAACCGCCTAGATATTTTTGAGGGTATTTATCACACTACAGCTGACTGCAACGTCCTGTGAGCGCAGAATGAGCAAATTGAAGATGATAAAAACTGCTTACTGTCGAATGTGGGTCAAAAAGTGACTGCCAATAAAATGCGAAATAGCTATTAAGTTTTATTTCATTGATGTAGCAAGGAAATGAAAAGTAGAATTATAATAAAAATGAGACATTTTCTAGCTCTTCTTATTTTATCATTAGTAATTTATTCACTATTAATAATCTGTCTGTAACAAATAAAGCCGGCCGCGGTGGTCTCGCGGTTCTAGGCGCGCAGTCCGGAACCGTGCGACTGCTACGGTCGCAGGTTCGAATCCTGCCTCGGGCATGGATGTGTGTGATGTCCTTAGGTTAGTTAGGTTTAAGTAGTTCTAAGTTCTAGGGGACTGATGACCACAGCAGTTCAGTCCCATAGTGCTCAGAGCCATTTGAACCATTTTTGTAACAAATAAAAATTTTTCTTTATTATGCATCATGCTAAATCCAGTGTGCAATAGCTGACATAAAAACTTAGATATACATTACCCCTTCAACGTTTTGTTAAAAAATCTGAAGAAACGTGTAGTTTATTTACTGCAATGATGCATTCAATTTGTTTTGTCCAAAATCTTATAGCAGTCTGGTTCATTTAAGCAATATTTTATAATAATGCTTCAAGTTGGTTAAAAGTACTTACAAAACTATGTGACTGGCTACACCTGCGTAGATAAATCTGCTGGAAGATAACTGGAGAGAGGGTGGGGAGTGGGAGAGGTAAGCTTAGGCTCTCCTTCCAGGGGCGCAGGATGACCTCGGTACATCTCTGACCATTGCCAGCCATTTCCTTATTTGCTCCACTCGCATGCAGAGCGAGGGGAAAACGGCAGTCTATAAGCCTCCGTAAGAGCACTGTTTCCTTTCAACTAATTTTAGAGGTCCTTACGAGAAAGTACGGTGCGCTGGCGGCAGTAGAATCGATCTGCAGTCGACCACGAATGCTCTAAATTTCCGCAACAGTGCCTCCCGAAAAGAGCGTCGTCTTCCCTCCATGCATTGCTATTTGATTCACGAAGTATCTCCATAAAGAAATCTAGCAACACGCCTCTGAAATGCTTCTACACTCCTGGAAATTGAAATAAGAACACCGTGAATTCATTGTCCCAGGAAGGGGAAACTTTATTCACACACTCCTGGGGTCAGATACATCACATGATCACACTGACAGAACCACAGGCACATAGACACAAGCAACAGAGCATGCACTATGTCGGCACTAGTACAGTGTATATCCACCTTTCGCAGCAATGCAGGCTGCTATTCTCCCATGGAGACGATCGTAGAGATGCTGGATGTAGTCCTGTGGAACGGCTTGCCATGCCATTTCACCTGGCGCCTCAGTTGGACCAGCGTTCGTGCTGGACGTGCAGACCGCGTGAGACGACGCTTCATCCAGTCCCAAACATGCTCAATGGGGGACACATCCGGAGATCTTGCTGGCCAGGGTAGTTGACTTACACCTTCTAGAGCACGTTGGGTGGCACGGGATACATGCGGACGTGCATTGTCCTGTTGGAACAGCAAGTTCCCTTGCCGGTCTAGGAATGGTAGAACGATGGGTTCGATGACGGTTTGGATGTACCATGCACTATTCAGTGTCCCCTCGACGATCACCAGAGGTGTACGGCCAGTGTAGGAGATCGCTCCCCACACCATGATGCCGGGTGTTGGCCCTGTGTGCCTCGGTCGTATGCAGTCCTGATTCTGGCGCTCACCTGCACGGCGCCAAACACGCATACGACCATCATTGGCACCAAGGCAGAAGAGACTCTCATCGCTGAAGACGACACGTCTCCATTCGTCCCTCCATTCACGCCTGTCGCGACACCACTGGCGGCGGGCTGCACGATGTTGGGGCGTGAGCGGAAGAAGGCATAACGGTGTGTGGGACCGTAGCCCAGCTTCATGGAGACGGTTGCGAATGGTCCTCACCGATACCCCAGGAGCAACAGTGTCCCTAATTTGCTGGGAAGTGGCGGTGCGGTCCCCTACGACACTGCGTAGGATCCTACGGTCTTGGCGTGCATCCGTGCGTCGCTGCGGTCCGGTCCCAGGTCGACGGGCACGTGCACCTTCCGCCGACCACTGGCGACAACATCGATGTACTGTGGAGACCTCACGCCCCACGTGTTGAGCAATTCGGCGGTACGTCCACCCGGCCTCCCGCATGCCCACTATACGCCCTCGCTCAAAGTCCGTCAACTGCACGTACGGTTCACGTCCACGCTGTCGCGGCATGCTACCAGTGTTAAAGACTGCGATGGAGCTCCGTATGCCACGGCAAACTGGCTGACACTTACGGCGGCGGTGCACAAATGCTGCGCAGCTAGCGCCATTCGACGGCCAACACCGCGGTTCCTGGTATATCCGCTGTGTCGTGCGTGTGATCATTGCTTCTACAGCCCTCTCGCAGTGTCCGGAGCAAGTATGGTGGGTTTGACACACCGGTGTCAATGTGTTCTTTTTTCCATTTCCAGCAGTGTATATCTTTCTTTAATCAGAGCTGATGCAGTATTCAAGAATACGCCGTCTCGTTTATAGAAAAACCGCATTTTCCGAAAATTCTCAATAAAAGAGAGTCGAGCATTTACCATTCCTAGTTCCAATCTGACGTCCTCATTCTATTTCATACCACTTTGCAATACTACTCCTATATAATAAATTTATCTTGAAACTCTTCCATTTCGTCCATGTATGCATACAAAAACAACAAAATGGGAATTTTGTGTCCACCTTGATTGAAAACACGATTGTTGTCTATTTATTTATTCCCCAAACTAGTCTCGGTGACAAACATCACCATCATCAGTGGGTTCTTAAAATCTAAAACAAATAGAAAATATCATAGTTATAAAACATTGTAAAACATTATTATATGTGTACTATTAGTTTTTTAAATATTGTTTTTGTGAATGCTTCCTTAATAACTTACTTATTATGCGTTGTAGCATAGTTTGTCGCTGTTTGCGGCACATTTTCCGTGTTTTTCTCGTCATAGATCATGTCATCTGCAACTGTGTGAGCGACTGTTAGTAGACAAATAAAAAAACGTGAACTTGTACGTCAGCGTTATACAGTTGGAATTGCGGTAGTGTAGTGGACACAGTTTTGGTGTGTACGACCCTGTTGCTTAGTTTATTGTGTACTCACGTTCGTTGGACGGCTCGCGGCTATTTATATACACAGAAAAGCATAATTTACGTACTTCGTTCATAATCCATTACGCCATCTTGCTGCTCTCGTGTGTCGCGAAAAATATATCGCGTGTTGCGAGAAAGCTATGCGGTACATTTCTCGCAACACTCCCGAACAGTAAGATGGCGTAATGTTTTGGCTTATGAACGAAGTACGAAAATTATGTTTTTCTGTGTATAAGATAACGTCCGTACACAACAAACTAACAGCCTAGTACAGACCAAACCTGTATCCACCACAATAGTGCAATCTCAATTGTATAACACTAGCATACGTAAGTTCACGTTTTTGCATTTTCTTACTAACTGTGTCACCACTTTGAGCATCTTTGAATGTTATACTCCTGGTCAATGGTACAGGAGAGACAAAGTCAATTTTGTGTTTTGTTTTTAGTTGATTTTCATTTGTTTTCTGAGAACTCCAGCAAGTGGACGAGTTTGGGTCCCGGGCTCAAAGTCAGTGTTGTGTTTTGTAGTTAGTACCGTTGTGTTTCAGTCAATGGTACAATGTGATACATTTTTGAATAGCTCTTTATGAGAGGAAATGAATCACCGAATAAAAAATACAGGGTGCCATTTAAAAAAAGTCATACCGCTGTTCATATCTTTGTAAAAAACAAAGCTACAACGAAGGCAAATATGCTGACGGCTAAAGAACAGTTGCTTGAAACATTTTGTAATTTGCATCTGGACAAACAGTTAAATCTTTCCGGTCTCATACCTCGCGTGATAGAAAGGTATGGTTCACTGTTACGGATAGCCCTTGGACTAGGGACCGTTTGTATACCCAAGAGAAGAATCGTGTTATTGTATCGACCCGTCAGTACCATACAGCGTCAAAGTTTGAATATTTGCACACTTCCTGCAGCTTAGGCAAATGGAGCAAATCGATTGGTTCTTTTTGCTTCATATGTGGTCTATGGCGCGTCTTAAGTGCTTTATGCAGGCACCGTTTAGTTCATGGTCGGTTCCTGAGAAGAAGCCAAAAAAAAGAAGAAGCAGTTTGTGAACCAAACCCGAGCCGCGACTTCCGAAACGGCTGTACAAAGCAATTGGGTGTAATTTTTGTAACATATTCCTAGAATCCCATCCTCGAACGAACTTGAAAATTTTCTTGATATCTTCATCCCTTTCCGAGGTACACAGGTTAAAGGTTACCCTTGTTGATCACGGAAAATACGCACGTGAAACCCGGTGTTGAGACGAAAACGTAGATTATAAAATGACGTAGCACGGAGAAATATACTTATTTATCATCAGAAGGGTTCTTGGTAAGCCACATTCCAGTAGAGGAACACATGCAAAATTTTTGTGTACGTATAATCCGGTCTGAGGTGTACAATTAGTATTGCGATACTTCACTTTCACATAAGTAAACTATCAAAGTTTTACTGACTCATAAAATTCTTTTCATATGAGTGATATACCCTGCCGAATCAGGCAAGAAAGTGAACCAGCGGGAAAATCTTCTGTTGGCGCGAAAAAAAGGCTAATATGCTACTGTTGAAAAAAAAATCTGACTGAAAATTGGGGTACCAGGTAAATTAGTCTATCTTCCTCGGCACTTTTGAAAATTTTCACAAAAAATTTTAGTATCCGTATGTATTCGCGCTATTTTATGATGAGAGACAACAATACAGTGATAGAGTGGGAAAGAGACTTAAAAGCAATGAATATAGAACGATGGAGAGCGGTTGTGGTGCAGAAAGGACGAGGAGAAACTGACAATGTGGAAAGAAGGAGACGGTCACAATGGCAGGGGAACAGAGTTGACTGTGAGAGAACAGGAGTAGAAAAAGAATGAAGGGGACAGTGGCAGTAGGAGAGGAATAAAGAGAAGGATAAAGTAGAAGTGGGTGAGAGCCAGTGATAATGAGAGACAGAGTTTATGACGATGGCAACATAGAAGAGACAGACAGTGGCAGTGAGAAGAGACAGAGTGAAGAGAAGGAATGGATAAGATAGTAGGAGAACAAGAGGGAGACAGTGACAGTGAGAGAGGCCAGTAATAGTAGCAGTAGTAGTAGCAGCAGTACAGAGCGAACGAGAGTGACTGTAAGACAGGCGACAGTGTCAGTTAGAGACTCATAAAGTTGGGCTGAATGAGTGAGTGAGAAAGAGCAAATGGGTGTGAGCGAGTTACAATTAGGGAAGCTTGAAGGAGTGAGAGCTAAGTTTTATGCTAAAAAGAGAGCGAATACGTTCGCATGCCAATATTTTTGAAAATATTTTTTAAATTGCTGTGGAAGGTCCAACACTTACTCTACTTTCCGTATCCGGACAAGACACATAAATTCTCTTCTTCCAAGTCTCTGCAGCTTTACTGGCCTTGTCACTGCGAAAAAAGAGATTTTCCGCTGTGCAAACAAACTCCATCTGTGGACACATGAGCAGATGTTCAATCGTCTGTGTTTCTGCAGATTAACACTGGTCATCTTCAGAGTAGCCTACGTTAACCATGTTTACTTGGCATTTTGCGTCTCCTGTTATTAATATGTTCAGTGCTCCTGTACTTGCTGTCCTTGTGTGATTTCCTCTTTGGGGTGTAGGTTCGCATTTTGCAGAGTGTCCAACGATCAAGAAAATTCAAATTTCTCTGAGCACTATGGGACTTAACATCTGAGGTCATCAGACCCCTAGAACTTAGAACTACTTAAACCTAACTAACCTAAGGACATCACACACACCCATGCCCGAGGAAGGATTCGAACCTGCGACCGTATCGGTCGCGCGGTTCCAGACTGAAGTGCCTAGAACCTCTCGGCCACACCGGCCAGCAACCATCAAGATAGGCGGCGGATAAGGGGTCGGGCTTCTAGCGGTACTGTCCATTGTATAAAGTTCTTCCTTGACTTAAGACGAGTTGGAATAGTTTGTGGTTATACATTAATTGCCGTGGGTAGATTTTCTCCTTTTTCCTCTCAGTTTGACTGGCTACTCTGCGTCTGATATTTGATGGTGCCATGGCAGCAAGTGGGCAAACTTTGTGGACAGTTGTAGACCACAGGTATCCGGTGAAAATCCTGACAGCCTCATTTAAAGTATGTCTACTTGTTTCGAATGGCTAGACGCCTCCCATACTGGAGCCACATATTCTCCGGCTACAAAGCAGAGTCTCATTGCTGATGATCGAAGAACTGCAGGCTGCGGTTGTTGAACCAGTCAGTTGACGTATTATATTGTTTCTTGCACACATTTTCCTTTTAGATTATTGAAATACTCTCTAAATGATAGCGTACGGTCTAGGGTGACTTTCAAGTAATTTGGTTTGGTGCAGTGTTGTTGTCTAACCACTATCCACTCTATTTCCGACTGTACTGAGCCTCTGCGAATGATTGCTGTAGAGCGAACAAAATAGTGCGTACTGTGGAAACGTTGAACCGCCAGTGGGAAACATCGGGAGATAGAATGAGGCAGTTGGTACCCCACTTTTCAGTCAGGTTCTTTTAAACAGGAGCGTATTCGCCCCTTTTGTGCTCTGATAGGAGCATTTTTCTGTTGCTTCATTTATGGGTGGATAATCAAAAACTAATAAAACCAACATATTTGCAGTTGTACATCTTCAACCATTAGAGCTTTACAAGCTTAAATTGAAATGTTTGACACATTAGCTGATTTGTAAAGTAATCGACGTTTGAAGCTGTTTCATACGTGGATGTTTGATTCTTTAAAGAATCGTGGGTAAACTGACAATAAATAATTAAGGTTTTGATTAGAATGATCCTCGTATACGCACTTTTGGATAAATAAAACTTGTCCCACATGTGTATGTGCAGTAGTTTTCCAGAACATCCAGAGAAGCAAAGAAGTAATATCCTAAAATTTTTGATTTATCAAATACTTGGCCCAACTTGTTTACTTTAAATTCCAGACACGAAAGGTTTCAACAGAAGTTGTAGGAAAAAAAACGATTTCAATAACGTTAATTGAAAGTATATGAAAGTGTCAGATAATCTGCTTTTATTAATACCGTAGCACAGGAGAATTCACTTTAAACCGGAAAAACAAAGTTCAGTGTTAAGGAAGTTGTACAGTGTGCATACAATTTCACAATACATTCACAATAAATGTTCAAAATTGTTTCCACCGAGTACAATGCATTTAGTAGCACATGTAGGAACAGATTTAGTTGCTCGTTCAAGTTTCACACAGTTGTTCTTAATTTCGTCTATTGCATTCATATTGCGAGCAAGCAATGTCTCACATGTATTGACTTTGTCCTCATAAGCAATGTCTTTCATCCACCGCCATACACCAAAACCCATTGGTGTTAAATCGGGCGATCTGGGTGGCCACTAACGTGTATGACAACGACCAATGCATTTCTGTTGTTAGTGTGTCTCTCACTGAACAGTACAGAAAACTAACTCATTGCAAGGTTAGGAAACAACTGAAACAACTCACTGTTTCTGACAATGACATAAACGTTTCTACATTGTTAGTGGAAAGTAAACAAATTTACTTATATAATAATCTATGCTTCTCTGGATGTTCTGAAAAACTACTGCAGATACACGTCTAGGACATGTTTTAAGAGATTCGCCAGACCAATAACAAGAAAATAAATGTAAATTGTGCTTTATTTATCCTCATACAGTTTTGAAATGGCTTCGTTTTAGGGAAGTTGCTAAATTTCAGGCAAAATATTTTATTAGCCGTAACTCTGTAACTAAACATTTGCAGATCTGTGTTTATTTATTTATTTATGCATTTATTTTACCTGGCAAGATTAGGGCCTTCAGGCCCTCTCTTACACCTAACCAGGCATACTCAGATTGAACGAGTTACAGTTTCTACATAACGTTAAGGAAATATATCCTATTATGCAGTATTGATGTTAAAGAAAAAAATAGATATTATAACAGTAGTACAATGATAATTATAACAATAAAAAATAATTATAACAACAATAATAATAATAATAATAATAATGACTATGTATATGAAAGTAAACATACTTTTCTTTTCTGAATGTCAGTCCCATTGTTAGTGGGAATTTTCTCGTTATGTTCTTGCAGCTTGTGAGTTATTCTCATCGAACAGAGACATAAGACGATAGAATGGGGTGAAAGAGATATATAAGAGGTAGATAGGTTAGAGGAAGAGAAATGGAACGGTAAAATTCGAAGCTGTGATGGAGATGAGAAAGAAAGAGATGGAAGGGGCACAACAATGGTGGCTATACCGTCCCTAATATGTAAGTCTTGAGTTCCCTCTTGAATGTTGAGTAGTTCTGGATAAGATGAAGATCACATGGGAGCGCGTTCCATAGTCGTATGGCTGAGATGGAGAATGACACAGAGAAAGATTTTGTGTTATGTAAAGGTACAGCCAAGATGATAGACGTATCCGATCTGGTGTTACGATTGTGGAATGATGATAGGTGTTTAATGTGAGAAGATAAGTATTGGGGGCACCAGTGGCTAAGAAATCGATGAAGTAAGCACATCGTGTGGAGATCGCGTGCCTTATGTGGGCGTATCCAACCTAGCTGGGAGTATGAAGGACTGATATGATCATACAACCGAATATTGCACACGTATCTAACGCAAGCATTCATCACTAGCTCGAGGCATCTAGAATTTTCACTATTTGTGCCGTGTTGAACTACATCGCAGTAGTAAAGATTAGGCAAGACTAGTGTTTGGACTAATTTTTGTTTAACATGGGTTGGAAATATTTTTCTAAATTTTTGAATTGCATGTAGGGAGGAGAGCGATTTCCGGCAAGCTGTGACTGTTTGTTCTTCCCATTTTAGGTGTTCATCCAAGATTATTCCAAGGTCTTTTACTGTTTTTTGGTATGGTAGTTGGGTACCATTGAGGACTATTTTAGGGACTGTTTCGCGAAAGTACCGGCTGATTAACTTTGGGTGAGATATAAGTATGACCTGGGATTTCTTGGGGTTTAGTTTCAGACCTAGGTTCTGTGCCCATTATATGAACTTCTTTGTTTAATTTTACTTGTCGAATAACATGCTAAAATATTTGCATATCTTCGTGAATCACCCTGTATTAGCTTCCTACACGCGGAGCATAACTCGCGCTTCCCGCACGCCGCGGCGTTGCCAGAGTTAATCGCAGCAGCTGCGCCTCCCGGCCGTGTTGCAGGACTGAGCTCCAGCCACTAGAGTGAAGATGGCGGGCCTCGAATCGGAGAACCTGTGGTCGCAGAGCAACAACAGCGTGCTGCCGGAGGACATGAAGTTCAACGACGGCCACGTCGTCTCCATCGCGACGTACAGCGTGCTGATGGTGGTGTCGGCAGCGGGCAACCTCACCGTGCTCTTCATCATCCTACGCCGGCGTGCGCGTTCCAGGGTCAACCACATGCTGATGCACCTCGCCATCGCCGACCTACTGGTGAGTGCGCCTGCCTTCTGTCTCTCTCTCTCCTCTGCAACAGGTGCACGTATGCCGCTTAAGTCTGGGTCTAAAACAGCCACAACCTTCTTCCCCACAACCACTGGACATAAATGAATGCTCATAGCCATCTTGAAGTCGGATCTGCCGGGTGTACATGTATGCCCAAAGCCATCTGGGCACTCTAACTGTTGGGCGTATATGTATGCCCATAGCTCCAAAAGATTTAAGTCACACTGTATGATCTACTTGATTTCATATCGACAGCTTTATTTATGAACCAGGGAACTGAATAAAAAGTATGGGAAAAATTTCAATGTGTAAGCACCAACCAGAGTCAAGATCCTTTTATAATCCGAGTTTGTTCTGCAAATACTTTAGAATAATATAAGAGAAGATCTAATAACTGCTGTTTACGTGACGATGTTAAGTTTTCCACTTCATGCAGTTTCTGGTAAACTCGCACTTGTATTATCATTACTTGCATGGCCCAGACAGGAGTTGTTTGTACCTTACCGATGGATTGCGTACATGATATATCCGTTCTGTCTTCAGTATCATACGTGACTCCCTTCCTGCTTCATCAGCTCAGTTTGGATGAAAGATCCATGAATCTGGAAAGAGACATGGCCCATAGAAAAATATGATATGGTGTCCTTTTCACGGAAGAAGTCAAGCCCTAAGATGCTATTGATTATTGAATCTTCAATAGCCAGCGACGTACCTTCTTCTGCTACATTTCTTAGTGTAATTAACATCCTTGTCTCTATCCGTACATTCCGGGGTTTTGTAGCAACAGCCCCTATGTCCCCATGGTCTCGAAATTGTTCCTGGCAAAACAGGTAGGTCAGTGCGTTCTGAAATCTTGCGGAAAAAGCTAGCAGAGACACCATTATTATATCATAGCACTTTCAATGCTGTGGATGTCTATACATGTCCTGCTACGCCATTTCCTAGGTACAGTGGAAGTGTAAACGTATGCTACTTGGATTTTCCTACAGTGCTATGCACGGCTGAATTCATCCTGAGTTCCTAACCTCTCACTGCTGCGGACGAGTTACTTCCATATATTGTTGAAAAAAAGTTTCGAGTAGTCATCACACAACAATACGTGCCGCATTGCATGCTATTATTTGTAAAAGAACGTTCCGATATTTTGAACCGTTTATGAGATATTATGATTGTTATGAACACAAGATTCGCAATGCACGACTATCCTTCGGATATGATACCCAATAAATCGAGAGCAAAATCAGCTTTTCTTCTGCTGTCAACCTAAAATAAAATTTCGATGTTTTATCTACTTTTCGTTCACTGCAATGTCTGAGATACAATCAAACACACTCAAAGTTTATATAAAATGTTTTTACCTCTGCAAATTTTTTGAAATTTCGCGCAAGGTTTCATGTAATTTGATGCAATGCAATAACTCTGGCATCAGTTAATGTTCAGTCCTTTATCAAGCGAAGATATCAGATTGCAAGATGTGCAAAAATCAAAGTTTCTTAAAAACAGATGATAAATGTTTCGTGGCAACTGGCAAATCCACATGGATGGAACTGGTCCCTTCGCACCCGACCATCAATCGGAAATATGAGAACGAAATGGGATAATGTTCTCCTCTCAGTTTTCAATAAAACATCCATATTATACTAATCTACACGTCATTCACTGCAATGAATGAGCAAATATCAACCACATGCCAGGCTTACACAATGTATTTTTACCTCTACGAATTCTTCAAAATTTAGTGAAATGTTTTACTTAATTTTATGTAGTGCAGTAATTATGATGTATAATGAAAACAAATTCTGTTCTTTATAGAGTGAAGATGTCTGACAGTAAGATGTGCAAAACTCTAACTTTTTCATCTAATAGTTTCCGAAAAATCGGATGACAAGTATTTCATATCGGCAGGAACGCGATCTCCGGGCACAGGCACAAACATTTGGTGAATAGTATAGCCTTAACAAACAAAAAAACAAAAAAAAAAAACCACCTCATCACGGAATGCAAAGAGTTTGTCTGTAGAAGAGAAAGTGTTAAAAATCTTACTGTGCTATTTTGGCTAATGCAGCTCTTGAATACAATCCACGGTCACTTTTGGTTTATGGTGGTGCTGGCTGGTTTTGGTTCCACTGCAGTGATTCTGAGCTGTGTTGTGGCTTGGGTTGTATCTCTGAGTATATTGATTGTATCAAACATGATTAGGTCTGAAGTGATTACTGTAGTTACTTGCCTGGTCATTACTTCCAAACGCAGGTGTGTTATTATTGTGAACAGACTGCTTCACAACTGCTGCCTGCACCAAATGATTGTTGTTTCATGCATGACTCGGTACTGTGCCATTCTAATTAAATCCGCTTTGAAAGAAGCGAGTTGTATGAAATCAGTACAATCAACAGCACTAAGAAATCGTTCTAAATTGCTTTTTGCACATGTCAAAGCCTTTCATCCATATCCATCAGGAAATATGCCTTGAGATTCCTTAAAATGTGTGCAGAAGAAGTTAATCCCAGGACTGTGACTTGTTGAGATACTCTGTGATTCCAACTGTGGAACAAAATCGGCTCAGCACTGAAAACCTCTTTGCATAATAATTTTTGTTTACTCCATGATCAGTATTTAGACATAAATGCTTGTTTAAAAGCTTCATATGTTGTACAAGACTCCATCATTTCAGTTTCCCGTAGGTCACCTTCTCATGGTATATATCGGGATACGTAGAGGTACATAATGCAGGAACAGGGAGGAAACGTGGTGCAGCATTAAACGTCTGGTGAATCTGGACGTGAATAAGACTGATTTATTGAATTTGCTAGTCTTTCAGTAGCAGAGTAATACCAGTGCTGCTGCACTTTTCATACCAAATTGATATGCGAATTAATTAAATTAATCAATTAATTCCCCAGATGACGTGTTTTTCCCAGCCGGCAAGTTAGTCCCTGCCTGCTCCCCCCCTCCCCTCCCCTCCGCCACCTACCTTATTGGCTGGAATTTCTAATTTTGGCACGAGTTTCTAATTTTGATGGAAAATCCAAAAAACGGTGAGAATTTCACAAATGGCGGCAATTTCGTTGCCACAAGGCTGTGCCGACGTCCAACCCCACCGCCAACCCAGGAATTGGCAGAAAATTCAAGATGGTGGTGTCCTTTCTAGACACAAGCTGCGGTCCTCCTGTACGGAAATCCCAAATGCACCCCCCAACATGTGGAAACTATCCAGCAGCAGGAGAGGCAGGTTAGGTTAGTGTACTTTATTTAATCTGAGTGGGAAACTGAAGTAAAGATAAGTAATTACATAAGATAAGTAATTACATAGTTAATAATAAAGATCATCCTAATTACACATTTATATGCTTATCGCTACACAAGGAGGTTCTGAAATCGGGACACAGCTCAAAAATTGGCGATGTCATTACACAGAATGATCCCTTAACTTACTAGCTGGCACGAGAAAAGGCTGGAGTGGGCGGTATTATCTTTATTTTTGACAGTAAATATGTTCAACTGACGAAATGTTGGTGTCGGACAGAGAGGAGTTTAATAAGTGTATTAGCTGTAATGTACGATGTTTGACATTGTAGATCACTACAGACGGCTTCCACTGCATTGCCCAACAATCACCCTGCATCCTTGGTTCTGAAAATTCAGGAAGGCCAATACTGTTGTAAAATGCTTCGCTGTTCTAATTAGACATTGAAAGCGTCGTAAAAAAAAAAAGACTGGCACTCATAATCAACAGGTTATAATGCAATGCAACACATGTACTGGAGATTGTGAAAAATCGTTGTAATAACCCAGATAACGCAAAAACCAACCGAAAAAGACTGCACAAGGAAAGGGGAGTGGCAGCTACCCGTGTGTTCGCTTTCATGTGAGTTCATAAACTAATCAGCTGAGAGACAGTCTTACCTCCCCCCCCCTCCCCTTACCACCCTCATTCCTGCCCCTCCTCACTATAGATAGGGATACAGGCCTGTTCTATCATGTCGCTGATGGTCCACAAAGAGATCCATATGGTGTCTGCGGCATCGCCATGTTGATTCGATGTTTGATGCACAATTTCAACCGCGCGATCGCTGGATCCCAAGCCGTGCAGGCCACCGCCTCTCTTCAGTATGTTATTTGGTGATTTTTATTTCAATACCTTCTTTAACTACACAATCCTAGAAACGGTTTGTGCGAGCTAAGACGGATGTTTCGTCAAATTTTATCCGGTGTCCGTTTTCTGAAACAGATTTCTCGTTGCAGCGTACGCGATGAAACATCTCAAGCTCCCTCGTGCGATGTTCCACAATGCACACTGTTTGTCCAGTATACGACTGGCTACACTCGCAAGGTATCTTGTAGACACCACGTGTTTCTGAGATCTGTTACGTCTTTAACTGGTCTCAGTAATTGATGGATTTTCGTCGGCTGCCCGAAGATCGATTTGATCTTGTGTAGCTTCAGCAGGCAACTTATCTCGCCCGACGTGGAGCCACAGAACGGCAAGAAAACAAGTTTCTTTTCCTGATCCGCGCGAATCTCTTCTTGAAATGACTTCATTTATTTAATGGACGTTATAGCCGTTGTTCCTGAAGACCTTGCGTAGGTGGTTTCGCCTGTGGGGCAGGTTATGAGGGTCTCGTATCGTTCTTGCACGATGCACCAGTGTTTGTAAAACCGTGCGCTACTCTACCAGGTGCACTGCGTGCAGGTATAGATCGGCGTGGGTGGGTTTTCTATAGACGCTGTGGCCAAGGCATCCAATTCGTTTGCGCCGAGAGATTCTGCATTTTTACAATATCTTGATTGTTAACCATCTCATTTAGACGATTTAGGATTGCCTAGCAGTTAAAAGAATAAGTTGTAAAGTTTCAACCATCAGGTCAGTAAAGGGTGGACTGACATTAAGGCATTTCCTAGGCATCCTTTAGATTAGATTGCTGTTGTTGAGCCATGTTCTATTGTGATCGATTCTTCACCTTACCATATAAATACTCCACTATATCTTATAACCCATCCTAACATGTGGGGATGTTCATTCTTAATAGCGACACTCACACCTTAAAACTAACATAACACACATATATGACAAACAAGAATACACCCACAATCTAATTCACACTAATTCAAGAACAATTACTTAGATGGGAGTGAAATACTATTGCCTTACTATTAACAGAAATCCATAATTATGACACAGGAAGACAAAATCTTTATCTGCCACTATGTGGTGCCAGTGAATCTTCACTTGTAACTAATGCGCAGAGCTTGCACGAAAAGTCGCGAGTTGTCTTCCACATCCGCCATCTAAAATATTTCAAAATTTTACCAGAATGAAGTTTGTAAGTGTCCCTAATTGGTGTTGGGAGTAGTGCAACAGACGTTGTGGATCTATAGAGTTTAGAAAACATAACTTGCATATTTCGATTAGATAACAACTCATTGCTGTATGATGGATTTCAAAAACTCGAACTTCTCCTCTGAATGACTGCAGGCTCTGATCATACCATAATTAACGATGTACATTGGAAATTACATTTGAAATCACACCAATGGCCTATCGGTACCTCATCGAAGTGTTGCAGCTTGAGATGCTAAAAATTAGAATTCGTAATACAATAAATATTGAGATAAACATGTGATCTGGTGAATTACTGATGAATCAATATATTAGTAAGTCAAAGTAAGTCCGTATATTGAGAATCATTTACAACCACATCCCACTGTGCTTACTTTACGGTAGCTGGTGGAAGAAAGACAGAACGAACAGTCAGGCTTTGCCTTCTTTTATTACACGGACAACTCAAATATGAGTATTGGCTCTTTGACCACAAATCTTTACACAAAAAATTTTACATAGAAAGTACAAAGCTCCATGCCGCCGTTGGATAAGCAGCTGCAGTAGCAAGTCGTATACCCCTAGCTTACTTATTTGTTACATAGTTTAATTCTTAATTTCTTTGCTTGTTTTTGGGTACTTGCATTGTTTAATTCATATATTTCGGGCGTAATATAGTATTTGAGAGTTGTAGCATCGCGTTTTAGTACCTGAATAGTCTAAATTCGCGTAGTCGTCTGTCTTCTGTTTTTGTTTTGAACGGCCAGTGTCGGTTGGTCACAGCCAGTATGCTTCCTGCCGCCGTTGGATAAGCAGCTCCAGCAGCAAGTCGTATACCCCTAGCTTACTTATTTGTTACATAGTTTAATTCTTAATTTCTTTGCGTGTTTTTGGGTACTTGCATTGTTTAATTCATATATTTCGGGCGTATTATAGTATTTGAAAGTTGTAGCATCGCGCTTTAGTGTTTACTTGGTACATTCTTACTTAAATTGCGTGTGAGTTTCGTAAGATTGAAGCGCAGTCCTTAGGCATTTGTACATGTTAGTTGATGCATTCTTTGCGTGTTTCGCTTGCGTTATCTAGGCACGGACTCGTGTTTCAGTAACTGTTGTTCAACATCGATTAGAATGGACAGGGACTGCGATTGCTGTGTTCGGATGAAGGCTGAGTTGGCATCCCTTCGCTCACAGGTGCAAGCGGCGCTGACTTCGGTCGCGCAGCTTGAGGCTGTTGCCAATGGGCATCACTGTGGGGAGCCGAACTTGGGTATCACGGGGATGTCAACCTCGTTCCGTCTGTCCCCAGATCTGTCTGCCGCTGTGGTTTACCCGGTTTCTGCCCGCAGTGGGGCTGAGCCCTCGCCTGTGGTTGATTGGGAGGTCGTTCCAAGGCGTGGCAGGCAGCTCCAAGACGTCCCCGGAGGCTGATCAGAAAGCCTCCCCTGTGCGTCTGACAAACAGGTTTCAGGCACTGTCTCTGGCTGAGCCAGATGCAGCTGCCTGCCCTGTTTCAGAGGATCATTCTCAGCTTTCAAGGTCCGGGCAATCGCAGAGGGTGGGCTCCAATGTTAGGCGCGTAATGGGGCCCCTTAGGGATATGGCAGCTAAGGAGGGGAAGAAATCCAGTGTGCACTCCGTGTGCATTCCGGGAGGAGTCGTTCCTGATGTGGAAAGGGTCCTTCCGGATGCCATGAAGAACACAGGGTGCAGCCAGCTGCAGGTGGTGGCACATGTCGGCACTAATGACGTGTGTCGCTTTGGGTCTGAGGAAATTCTCTCTGGATTCCAGCAGCTATCTGATTTGGTGAAGGCTCCCGGTCTTGCTTACGAGATGAAGGCAGAGCTCACCATCTGCAGCATCGTCAACAGAACCGACTACGGACCTTTGGTGCAGAGCCGGGTGGAGGGTCTGAATCAGAGGCTCAGACGATTTTGCGACCGTGTTGGTTGCAGATTCCTTGACTTGCGCCATACGGTGGTGGGGTTTCGGGTTCCGCTGAATAGGTCAGGAGTTCACTACACTCAGCTGGCGGCTACACGGGTAGCGGAGGCTGTGTGGCGTGGACTGGACGGTTTTTTAGATTAGAAGGCCTCGGGAAAGTACGGGATGGGCTGCAGTGTCAAAGGGTGCATGGCAAATACATGACGTGCTTGGATCAAGGAACAGTCGGAATTTTAGTTTTAAATTGTTATAGTTGTGCTGGAAAAGTCTCTGAGCTTCAAGCGCTAATAGAAAGCACAGAAGCTGGTATCGTTATAGGTACAGAAAGCTGGCTAAAGCCTGAAATAAGTTCTGCAGAAATTTTTACGAAGTCTCAGACGGTGTTCAGGAAAGATAGATTAGGCAGAATTGGTGGTGGAGTGTTTGTGTCTGTCAGTAGCGGTTTATCTTGTAGTGAAGTCGAAGTAGATACTCCGTGCGAATTGGTATGGGTGGAGGTTATACTTAAGAGCCGGACTAAGTTAATAATTGGCTCCTTCTACCGACCCCCAGACTCCGATGATACAGTTGCGGAACAGTTCAGAGAAAGTTTGAGTCTCGTAACAAATAAATACCCCACTCATACGGTTATAGTTGGTGGGGACTTCAACCTTCCCTCGATATGTTGGCAAAAATACTTGTTCAAAACCGGTGGTAGGCAGAAAACATCTTCCGAGATTGTCCTAAATGCTTTCTCCGAAAATTATACCGAGCAGTTAGTCCACGAACAAACGCGAATTGTAAATGGTTGCGAAAACACACTTGACCTCTTAGCCACAAACAATCCAGAGCTAACAGAGAGTATTATGACTGATACAGGGATTAGTGATCACAAGGTCGTTGTAGCTAGGTTCAATACCGTTTCTTCCAAATCCATCAGAAACAAACGCAAAATAATTTTATTTAAAAATGCGGATAAATTGTCACTAGAAGCCTTCCTAAAAGACAATTTCCATTCCTTCCGAACTGACTATGCAAATGTAGACGAGATGAGGCTCAAATTCAAAGATATAGTAGCAACAGCAATTGAGAGATTCATACCTCATAAATTGGTAAGAGATGGAACGGATCCGCCGTGGTACACAAAACAGGTCCGAACGCTGTTGCAGAGGCAACGGAAAAAGCATGCGAAGTTCAGAAGAACGCGAAATCCCGAAGATTGACTAAAATTTACAGACGCGCGAAATTTGGCACGGACTTCGATGCGAGATGCCTTTAATAGGTTCCACAATGAAACATTGTCTCGAAATTTGGTAGAAAATCCTAAGAAATTCTGGTCGTATGTAAAGTACACAAGCGACAAGACGCAGTCAATACCTTCGCTGCGCATTGCCGATGGTACTGTTACCGACGACTGTGCCACTAAAGCGGAGTTATTGAACGCAGTTTTCCGAAATTCCTTCACCAGGGAAGACGAATGGAATATTCCAGAATTTGAAACACGAACATCTGCTAGCATGAGTTTCTTAGAAGTAGATACCTTAGGGGTTGCGAAGCAACTCAAATCGCTTGATACGGTCAAATCTTCAGGTCCAGATTGTATACCGATTAGGTTCCTTTCAGATTACGCTGATACAATAGCTCCCTACTTACCACTCATATACAACCGCTCGCTCACCGATAGATCTGTACCTACAGATTGGAAAATTGCGCAGGTCGCACCACTGTTTAATAAGGGTAGTAAGAGTAATCCATCTAACTACAGACCTATACCACTGACGTAGGTTTGCAGTAGGGTTTTGGAGCATATACTGTATTCAAACATTATGAATCACCTCAAGGGAACGATCTATTGATACGTAATCAGCATGGCTTCAGAAAACATCGCTCTTGTGCAACGCGGCTAGCTCTTTATTCGCACGAAGTAATGGCCGCCATCGACAGGGGATCTCAAGTTGATTCGGTATTTCTAGATTTCCAGAAAGCTTTTGACACCGTTCCTCACAAACGACTTCTAATCAAGCTGCGGGCCTATGGGGTATCGTCTCAGTTATGCGACTGGATTCGTGATTTCCTGTCAGGAAGGTCGCAGTTCGTAGTAATAGACGGCAAATCATCGAGTAAAACTGAAGTGATATCAGGTGTTCCCCAGGGAAGCGTCCTGGGACCTCTGCTGTTCCTGATCTATACAAATGACTTGGGTGACAATCTGAGTAGTTCTCATAGGGTGTTCGCAGATGATGCTGTAATTTACCGTCTAGTAAGGTCATCCGAAGACCAGTATGAGTTGCAAAGCGATTTAGAAAAGATTGCTGTATGGTGTGGCAGGTGGCAGTTGACGCTAAATAACGAAAAGTGAGGTGATCCACATGAGTTCCAAAAGAAATCCGTTGGAATTCGATTACTCGATAAATAGTACAATTCTCAAGGCTGTCAATTCAACAAAGTACCTGGGTGTGAACAACTTCAGTTGGAAAGACCACATAGATAATATTGTGGGGAAGGCGAGCCAAAGGTTGCGTTTCATTGGCAGGACACTTAGAAGATGCAACAAGTCCACTAAATAGACAGCTTACACTACACTCGTTCGTCCTCTGTTAGAATATTGGTGCGCAGTGTGGGATCCTTACCAGGTGGGATTGACGGAGGACATCGAAAGGGTGCAAAAAAGGGGAGTGTGGCAGATATGATACGCGAATTGGGATGGATGTCATTACAGCAAAGACGTTTTTCGTCGTGGCGAGATCTTTTTACGAAATTTCAGTCACCAACTTTGTCTTGTGTTCTGAGAATGAGTGTTGATTCCAAAGACTTGTCGGTTTGCATATGAGACGCAATCCTGGCTGTGAGTCCATCGGAGGAATATTATCAGACGCGCGCTGTAACTTCAGACGCCAATTGTGGATTGCGAGATGTCACCCTAGAGGCAAGAGGCCGGCTGGTTAGATCTCCTTGGTACGCACACGTTGTCTTCTTTGTTCTCACTCCAGTGTCCACTCGGATATGTGCTGTAGCTGTGAGGCTCCGAAAATCATCTACATGTACAAATCACAGTTACGAGCCTGGCAGAGGCAGAGGATTCATGAAACATTTGTACTGTGACATCAGTGTATTGAAAAGGATTCACTACTATGATACACACAGAGTCAAAATAGACAGATAAATACAGAGAAGAAGCTTAGATTCGTTTCTTAACACTAGATAACAATGTAAGATCATAATGTACAATTACTTATTTTTATATTATTTTTTTCAACTGAAAGGAATTGGACATAGGTCATGAATAAGAGTAATGACCAAACAACAAACCTGAAAGATATTGTTTTGTTTTGACAATACGTTGCTTATCTACAACGGATACAAGCTGTCCACTTCACATGATTGTTAACCTCTCAGTAATTTTGCATACGTATTAAAGTGTACATTTAACTTTTCAATAATGTGCACTGCACAGGCATCTGGGGCAATCATATTTTACTGTTGGTGTGCCCGTGGTGCTCTAGTTGAGGTATGACTATTGGTCTTGGCACACACTGTTTACGTGACGTGGAGTTTTCTCAACGAAGATTGGTGTTGGAGACGTGTTTTGAGTTCCTGTGCAGTGGAATCCAGACACCCCTTCGGTATCACACCCTCTTGGAGGAAACAGCTTTCAATCCGGCAGGATTTCTGTATACTTTTGCTAATGTTCATTTACCACTCCACCAGGGATCGGGAGTACACACAATGACCTAATTCTCCATCCCAGCACGCTATTGGTCAGAGTTTATCACATGCATACCACTAGTCAACTATTCACCATAATAAAAGTCTATATAGCATCGTACATGATTGCTTATTTGCTATGGGCTTTTATATTTACAGATTTTCTGTCCAAGTCGTTTAATCTTCTAATATTGTTCCATTTACCAGTCACATGTTTTTACAGTATTTGTCTTGAATTAATTTCATACTTCTAAAATATGCTTTAAAATCTGGGTTTAGGATGCATAGAAGCTAATATTTCATTTACTTATATATGAATAAGTGTCATATCAGAGAAAAGTCACTGTATCACTACCTAAAGCACGTGAGTGCAAAACAACAAAGCGCTTACTTTTAGAACTGATTCATTTACAAAGCAAACAAGTGCTTATTAAAGGGAGCGGAGGAAAGAAATCTCTTGTTTTAGCCCGAAGTTTTGCCTCAGTAGTATACTACCATTCATGTTGCCTAGTAGTATTTTGGTGTGAGTGTGCTATTGATGTTTACTTCGTGAATAGTATAGTACATTATGTACATGCATGAGATCGTGTTGTGTTTACATGGTACATGTACATAGCGCAGCGTATCTGCATAAATGTTTTCATTTATTATCAGGCCATCGTTCCCTATTCGCTCAAACTTATCATTTCATGATCATCTTTTACTCTCTTCGCAAAATAAATGTCGTAGTATTAAAATATGCTAAGAATAGAAAGCATGCATCTATGTGTTATTCTGAAGTGCACCTTCGGACACGAATATAACAGTAATAAATGTATAAAAAAAACTGAGTTCGTGCCACCGCATATGCGCTTCAAATTGATGACTGTTTATGTATGCAAACAGACAAATGCAACTTAACTGATGTAGGACTTGTACCAGTGATACATACGCGTATTCCAAATTTAGTGCTCATTCCGAAACAAAGTCATGGTACTCGATGCTTATGTTTTCATTCGGCGATCAGTACGATGACTATCCTCGTAGCTGGTACTTACATTTCATTATGTTTATTTACTCGTTTTGTGTATATTGAAACTTCTACAAACCTTTGAGTGGTTACAAACCTTGAATCTAGGATTTGTGAGCAAATAGCAAGCCGAGTGCGGAATACATGTGATGACATACTGTCCTTCGTAAAATAACGCCCACTTGCTGCTTTTGTTTCATTTGAGCTGCGAAGATTTGCGGTGATTTTTTAGTAAAACACAATTTCCTATTTCATAATTTTCTAAGATTATTCTCATATTGTGATTTTCTAAGATGCACTTGATGACTGATGCAATTAACACGGGTCTTACCCTTGTTTCATACGATTCTACGTGCCTTGGAAATTTCGGAAGCGGGTCTACCCACTCATTGCTTTCTCTGACATTCACCTATAAGCCGTTATATGTGTGTTGTGAGTCATAAACAGGAAGATGGTTCGCTACTTGCTCAAACAAAACAATTTACTGCATCCAACACTTGTGCTGTTCGTAAATTGCTTATAAACCTGTTTAATTCATGGAACACCCGTTCGCAAGGATTTGCTTTCAGGTAAAAGCCTCAAAAAATAGCTCTGAGTACTATGGGACTTAACATCTGAGGTCATCAGTCCCCTAGAACTTACAACTACTTAAACCTAACTAACCTAAAGACATCACACACATCCCTGCCCAAGGCAGGATTCGATCCTGCGACCGTAGCGGTCGCGAGGGTTCCAGACTGAAGCGCCTAGAACCGCTCGGCCACACCGGACGGCTAAAAGCCTCATACTGAAATTATTTGTATGCCATTTTCTTGCAGAAATCATCTTCGTTTATAACCAGCGTAGTAAAGTGCTTTGTCTGTCAGCAATGACTTGGACTTTTCTATTATGATAATGGAATTATTTGAAACTCTCTTGATAATTCCTGCATACGTAGCGGACATAGCGGCATAGCGCTTTACAAACTTGAAAAAAAGTCATATAAAGCATTAACCTCCAGGGGTGGTCTGGTATGCGCCATCAATGTCAAGAACTATGATTCCAGGCAGAGAGCTATTCAGTCTTAGTTGTTGTTGTTGTTGTCTTCAGTCCTGAGACTGGTTTGATGCAGCTCTCCATGCTACTCTATCCTGTGCAAGCCTCTTCATCTCCCAGTACTTACTGCAACTTACATCCTTCTGAATCTGCTTTGTGTATTCATCTCCACGCTGCCCTCCAATGCTAAATTTGTGATCCCTTGATGCCTCAAAACATATCCCACCAACCGATCCCTTCTTCTAGTCAAGTTGTGCCACAAACTTCTCTTCTCCCCAATCCTATTCAATACCTCCTCATTAGTTACGTGATCTATCCAACTTATCTTCAGCATTCTTCTGTAGCACCACATTTGTTATTAATGGACTTTACTTTCTGACAGATGACACAATTGCTTAGCTATCGACGTACTTTACATTGCGTACTGGAAAAGTGGCTAAACTGGCTAAGCTTCCTGATACACTTTGTGGTACCGTAATGTCCCCAGGCATGATGTGTATACCAAATGAGTTTATCTTTGCTTTCAGATGGATTGCATACACACCAACTGTCTGTATCAGGATGTCACCAACAGAAGAACGCGTCATCGTGTAAGGTGTAATAGGGGAACCATACCAGGGAGTGTGCAGTTGAGCAATAACCGTAACTATCTGAGTTACTGTCAATAGAAGAAAAAAAACATTTTAGGTTCATATTTATTAACATAAAATCTAAATGTTGAGAAAACTACAGCAGAAGAGAGAGAATAGTTTCACAGAACTTTTCAAAAACAAATCAAAAATTGGAAAATACGCACTTTTTCGTTCGTTCACCTGCGCCTAAGAGTACGCTAAACACGCCAAAAGGGAACTCATTTAGCAAATGTCATAAATGAACACAATATCCCCCTTAAATGAAGAGCACTGTCCGTACCACCATTTCCCACACTCATTGCACTGGATCCACTCCTCTGGAAACGCCGAAATCTATGTTCTCACAGCTTTCAGTCTGTTCCTTAAAGCAGACTCCCTCGTACCAAAGAGCAGCGGCAACCTTAGTTTGCTGTCTCCAATTTCAATTCGTTGCCTCGGCTCATTGAGCAGTTCGTTGGTTAAGATGACCTTCCTGTCCGATTTTCGTACTTAATTTGAAGTCATTCAGAAACAAAACCTATCCTTCGGATACCACAACGCACTCAAGAAGTACAAATTTGCATCTATGCCCTAAATAGAGACTGAGCGAGGTGGCGCAGTAGTTAGCACGCCAGACTCACATTCGGGAGGACGACGGTTCAAACCTGCGTCATGCAGTGATGATTCCTTTGAAAAGGTACGGCCGACCTCCTTCCCCATCGTTCACCAATCCGATGAGACCGATGATCTCTCTGTATGGTCCTCTCCCCCAAATCAGTCAACCAACCGACCGACCATAAAGAGAATGCACACACTCTTTCGGGACGCTATATGCGCGCTTTTTCTTACAGAAACAATGGTTCCAAGTGAAGTCCGCGTGGTTCCAGCCCCGTCGGAGGTTGGAATTCTCCCTTTGGCATTGGTGTGTGTGTTGTCCTTAGTGTAAGTTAGTTTAAGTAGTGTGTGAGCCAAGGGACCGATGACCTCAGCAGTTTGGTCCCATAGTACTTGCCACAAATTTCCATTGTCCAAGAGAAGTCAACAGATGGCAGCAATCGTCACATTTGCAAAACATGTGGGTACACTGTTGTTCGTGTATTCTATGTATAACTTATGCAACAGAGTACCAGCAGTACATCAATAAAGCTGAAAAGTGATTCTTCCCTGTTTCACTTCGGAAACACAGGATTTCTTCAAATAAGGTCTACGAGATGTTTCAAATACGAGTCTGAACACAACTACGTCAGTGGCGAGTTGATCAGTTTACACAGTTGTCAGTAACACAAACTGCGCTCTCTTTGGGACTGTGCACTCTTCGATACATTTACACTATTGTACCAAACTGTTTGCATTATCCTGTTTCAGCTGTCTTCTCACCTTCTGCCAATTTGTATGTACTTCTTGTTGTTCTTTCATGTTTCTGCGCCTGTCAATATAGCATTGTTGGTAAAGTTTGTCTTTCATGAGTAAATTGCGATAGTCTGTTACTTGTTCTAGCGTTTCTGCATTTTCTGTTAAGCCATGTGGCAGTCTAAACAGTACGTCAGCTAC
Organism: Schistocerca gregaria; assembly: GCF_023897955.1. Taxonomy (NCBI): domain Eukaryota; kingdom Metazoa; phylum Arthropoda; class Insecta; order Orthoptera; family Acrididae; genus Schistocerca; species Schistocerca gregaria. The sequence continues at coordinate 89,835,552 of NC_064923.1, forward strand.
GTTGTACTGTTTTCCTACTTCAAATGAATATTCTTGTAAAGACAATGCTCAACAACCTAAGCGCGGGCGTAATAATTTAAACGATATCAAAAAAATAAAATTTTGGAGATCAGTGTATACTACATGTTCCTACCACAAACGCGGCAACTGAATTTTTGAATGCCCACGCAATTCCTAGTGTTTCTAGTTCTGTCGCTGAGTAAGAACCCTCGCATCCAGAGAGTGTTCTGGAAGCAAAGCTAATCACTTTTACTTCATACTTATCCTGTTCTTGATCAATTTGAAACAGCCATGAGCCCGAAACTGTGTTTGAGGCGTCTGTAGCGACACAAAAATCTTTGCTCACTTGGAAATGACATAGGATATTTGTATTAATTAATCCAGAATCAGTGGAGTGTTCCTGTGTCCATAGCCATAAAAAATTGTTCTTATGAAAATTTAGTAATGCTGTGCTATTTAATAAATGTTCTGGAACAAAACGTCGAAAGATTGAGCCGGGTCCAAAGAATGATTTTAATTGATTCTTAGTGTTTGGATATACGAAATTCTTGATTGCGCTAATTTTATCAGTATCTGGTCGTATTCCGTGTGAAGATTTTACATGTCCTAAAAAATTGATCTCCTCTTTTGCAAACTTTGATATTGCTCCTGCTTCTGAAAATTTGTCTAGCCTTTTTCCAAGAATGTGTAAGTATTCTTCCCAAGTATTTGTTGCTAAGAGAATATAGTCAACATACAGTGTTACACTTCCTAGCAGTTGTGGACCTATAATATGTCTAAGGCAGTGACGAGCACTCGACGAACACTCCACAACATTAAGGAAACAAAACTTATTACTGCTACTGCCAAAAATAAAGGCCGTGTACTTCCTACATTCTGGTGATAATTTTACGTGGCAATGTGATCTTCTAAGTCAATGGCTGAAAGATACTTGACACCATGGAATTTTGGTAACTGCTCATCGAGGTTTCCACGTATTTTACTTACAAATACAAATACAATTATTTTATCAATGGCTCGTGTTTAACATGAGACGAATCGTTAATAGTAAACTAGAGTATGGTGATATAGATGAGATCAATCAATTGCATTCCATTCCAGCATTTGCTTGATCTCATCTCTCACTGCTGCTCCCTCGTACTAGGGGACCATAAGTCTGTTGTGGCAAAACACGCCATGGAAGCGAAGTTCCATATTGTAAACATAGGTTTTGATAACACCTGGTTTTCGTGTAAATACATTCGAATAGTGTAGCAATAAATCACATAACCTGTCTTGTTGTTCTTTTGTAGTAGCTGCTGTAGATTCAACCACTTTATCATCTCCGAGTTCCTTTAAGTCTGATATTTCATCTTTTCTTACGGGTCGGCTAACGTAATGGCTGTCATCAATGCCCAAGAATTGCATGCGATAGCTGTGGCAGTATTTGCCGTGATTTAACTTTTGTGTAACCAGAATCACTTCAATCATTTCGCCATTGTGTGTCAAGAAACATTTTCCTAAGGAGAAATTAGAATATCGACGCGCGGGGTAGCCGTGCGGTCTCGGGCGCCTTTGCCACGGTTCGCGCGACTGCCCCCATGGTGTGTGTGTGTTGTCTTTAGCCTAAGTTAGTTTAAGTTAGATTAAGTAGTGTGTAAGCCCAGGAACCGATGACCTTAGCAGTTTGGTCCCATGGAAAATGAAATGAGTATTTGGCGTCATTGGCCGGGAGGCCCCTTGTGGGGCAGGTTTGGCCGCCTTGGTGCAGGTCTCATTACATTAGACGTAAGACTGGGCGACCTGCGCGCCGGATTGGGATGAAATGATTATGAAGACAACATAACACCCAGCCCCTGAGTGGAGAAGATCTGGGACCCAGCCGGGAATCGAACCCGTGCCAGTAGGACGGCAATCCGTCACGCTGACCATGAAGCTGTCGGGGCGGGCACTTTGGTCCCATAGGAACTTCCCACAAAATTCCAAAAAATTCTCAGAATATCTACTCCTATAAAGTAGTCAGTAACTACAATCTGCGACATGATCGCGGATGGACCAATTATCCAGAAAGTGTAGAATAAATTAATTTCCTTCCATCTATGATCACAAATTTATTAGGTCCCCAGACTACAGGTCTAATGTAATGAAGCCACAATGCCATCATCAAAACAGAAACACGATACCGAGCTGATGTTATGTTTATTTTTTGACGCTGCCACTATGGCTCCCTTATATTACGACGTGTTTTTAAAACAGATCTGAGGATGTTTTATGCTGACCGAAACCAGCAGTCTGAGGAAAAATTTTTGATCATAGACGGAAGTAAAAAAATTTAGACAGTACGGTAACTAAATCATCAGTTAACTAGAAACGGGCATTCTATCAGTCCATTACGCAGTGTAAATGTAAACAAAAACCTGCATCCTAACCCCATGTGACTTAATGCCAACTGTGCTCACGTTTCGGCACTTCTGGAAAGGAAAATATGGAATTGGGCCTAATTCACTCAAAGTTTTATGCAAATCATATGATACAGCGTATGTTGCTGCCCCCGTGTCTATAACAAATGGTTCAAATGGCTCTGAGCACTATGGGACTTAACTTCTGAGGGCATCAGTCCCCTAGAACTTAGAACTACTTAAACCTAACTAACCTGAGGACACCACACACATCCATGCCCAGGATTCGAACCTGCGACCGTAGTGGTCGCGCGGTTCCAGATTGTAGCCCCTAGAACCGCACGGCCACAACGGCCGGCTTTTTGTATCTCTTTTACCTCTTCTTCGAGTACGGGCTTTGCATTACCTAATGTACTTCTATCACGTGGTCTCTTCTTTTCTCCACTAGAAGTTCCATTAATTCAAGTTTCAAATGGTTCAAATGGCTCTGAGCACTATAGGACTTAACATCTACGGTCGTCAGTCCCCTAGAACTTAGAACTACTGAAACCTAACTAACCTAAGGACATCACACAACACCCAGTCATCACGAGGCATATTCAAGTTTCAGATTGGCTCTGAGCACTATGGGACTTAACTTCTAAGGTCATCAGTCCCCCAGAACTTAGTACTACTTACACCTAACTGACCTAAGGACATCACACACATCCATGCCCGAGGCAGGATTCGAACCTGCGACCGTAGCGGTCTCGCGGTTCCAGATTGTAGCGCCTAGAACGTCTCGGTCACCCCGGCCGGCTGTCTATAACAATCGTGGCTTGTTCTCCGTGTAGGATACCTTGGTTGTGGCCTGTGTTTGTCTACTGTGTTCTAGTACGGAGACACAAAATACGGAATTCGAGCAATATTTCCGTCCGTCTCCCTGCCGTTCCCTTAGGGAGCGCAAGAATGCGGGGCGCTCTAGACGCACAGTGAATGCGTGGCATCTGGAGCGAACGATGGGCGTGTGTGTGTGTGTGTGTGTGTGTGTGTGTGTGAGTGTGTGTGTGTGTGTGTGTGTGTGTGTGTGAGGGCACGGCGACGGCACGCAGCTCTCTCGTGCCAGGAGGTCGGATTCCGCTGGTTTGTTTTCATCGTTTCCAGCGATGATGGGCGCCTCTTATCGGGAGTCCAGAGGCCGCTCCGCAATGACTTATAGCCTCGCCGTGTCCGCGAGTGAATCAGGGTCCGGCAGATTGCTCGCGTTGCGAAACGTGCATAGCGGGCGCTATTCTGTTCCTGAGACTCGACTGCTGGATCGCCCATCCACATCACATGCCGGGTTGTGTCATGTTGCCCTTGCAGTCGGCTCGCTCTCTACATTCGTTGCAGTAAACACCCTACATCTCCTCCGCACGGACGTCGCTAATGTTGATCGAGAAGCAAGGCTACCGACGTCGATCACAGAGGACAAATCCAGGCTATGGCTGCTGATAAAATATCGACGTCTCGAAATTTAAAAAAGATCAATATACCGGGTGATCAAAAATTCAGTATAATTTATAAACCACGGAATAGTGTAGATAGAGAGGTAAAAATTGACACACGTGCTTGGAATTACATGGGGTTTCATTAGAACCAAAAAAAAAGTATTGCTAGACGCGTGAAAGATCTCTTGCGTGCATCGTTTGGTGGTGATCGTGTGCTCAGTCGCCACTTTCGTCACGCTTGGCCTCCCAGGTCCCCAGACCTCAGTCCGTGCGATTATTGGCTTTGGGGTTACCTGAAGTCGCAACTGTATCGTGATCGACCGACATCTCTAGGGATGCTGAAAGACAACATCCGATGCCAATGCCTCACCATAACTCCGGACATGCTTTACAGTGCTGTTCAAAACATTATTTCTCGACTTCAGCTATTGTTGAGGAGTGATGGTAGACTTATTGAGCATTTCCTGTAAAGAACATCATCTTTGCTTCCTCTTTCTTTTTTATGCTAATTATTGCTATTCTGATCAGATGAAGCGCTATCTGTCGGACATTTTTCGAACTTTTTAATTTTTTTGGTTCTGATAAAACCCCATGTCATTCCAAGCATGTGTGTCAATTTGTACTTCTCTATCTACATTATTCCGTGATTTATTCAGTTTTCAAATTTATACTGACTTTTTGATCACCAGGTACATACCGATATATTGATACCAAAATGGCGATATCAGTGCCGATACTTTTATTTTATATTGTGTTCTTTTCGTAATTTTCGGTACTTATTTGAAGTTGTTCTTTTGAAACGGTAGTAGAACATAATTTTACTTCCACTTTTTGAGTTTTCATCAAGTCCAATCTTTCACTTTGACTGTGTGCAGTAAGTATATGTGACACAAAAAAGAAGAAGAAATCCAGCTGCACTGGGGAGGGGGGGGGAGGTGGTTTGAATGGAATTACAAGATTTCCAGCGTAAAGAAAAAGCGCGCCAGTAGCGTAAAAAAAAGAAAAAAAGAGAAAGAAATTAACGGATCTAGTGTACTATTTCTTCACATCGTCATTCTTCAAACACATTTGCTGAAAATGATGAACAAAAATCTGAATGCAGTGGGCAGAGACGTGTGAGGTGAAATGCTGATGTAATCTCCGCTCGGCGGTACCAACAGAAACTGCAGCATTTACTTTCAGTATGCTACAACTGCTAGGTCACTGGCGCTGGCAGAAATGAAAAAATAGGGAAGTTGACATGAAGTGTTCCTGACAAGTCTGATATGTAACGAAATCGAACGATGGATCCATCCGCACCTTTTATTGTGCCACTTACATGCATTTACCATTGCTCGCACATTGGTAATCGCCAAGCGTGAACGTGCATCGTTCCACTTCCATTCTTGCTCTAAGGGGGATGGGCGGGCTGTTGAGTTGTTGATGTACAGGATATCTAATAATAAATCAATATTTAAATATTCAGCTCTAAAACTGGCAGTATATTTACAATATACAGCCGATATTTTTACAGGTAGGTACATCGATATTTTATCCGCCTATATATTGACCCTATCTATATATCGAGGGTCTGATAATGTGTTTTTGTTAAATATCGATGTATAAAAATATCAACAGTCCTAACTCAGCCAGTTGAGGAATAACATCTGGGGAGAGGAGGAGGAAGAGATTTTTGAACGACGAGGACGTTCACTCACTGATTCTCGAATGGCTCCTCTGTGACCGAAGAGTGGAGAACTGACTCCTGTCGCCGAGGAACCGAGCGATCGGCAGAGCGTTTCAATCGTTGTTTCCAGGGACACGGCGACTGTGGTAAAAAGCAGTGTCAAGTTCATGTCTATCACATTGAAGCGTGTTGCAGCATTCAATAAAAGCTACATTGCCTGCAATAGTAACGTAATAACTTACTTCTTGAAGTCCCTCCATAATTTACAATTTTTGACACAATGAATTTTCTATGCACTTCAGATTACTTTCTTTCTTTCTTCTTTTGTTTGCTCTCGCTTCTTCCCACTACTCAAGGCTGGCTTTCCTAATCGTTCGGTGCCCTCTATCCACCTAATACTTAACTCCTTCATGTCATTCTATATATCTTTCACCAGCTCATTTAATATCTTCCCCTTCCTCAAGGTGGTCATTGGGTCTACATGTTACGTGAGTGTGAATTGTGAAATTTTCTCATTCAAGGGAACGACTTTAAAAAATTACATGGTCCAATCCCGTTAATATGACGACTTGTCAACAGCCTGAATGAGAACCTTTGGCATCGCGTACCGCTGCAAGATGTGCAGGAAGAGTGTCAACTGAGATTCTGGAAGGTACCGGACAGGTATGTGCAGCAATGCCGACTCTGCTGCCATGCCCACGAACTGCGCAATTTTGCACAGTTGAGGATATATGGGGCGAACAGGCCGACCGAGGTGCTCCCATGTATTCTCGAATGGGTTTCAATCCGGGGAATTTGATGGCCAGAGGAGTACAGAAAAATTAACTCTTGTGCTCTTCGAACCAAACACGCACACTGCGAGTTGTGTGAAATATTGTATTGTTCTGCTGGTAGATGCCATCGTGCCGAGGAAAGAACGATCTTGGGGTCAACATAGTCCCCGATCATAGAAGTATACTTGTGTCGATACACTACGCCTTTCAGAAAAACGACATCACCCACGGATTGCCAGGAAACATTCCCCAGACTAAATCGCTCCCTCCTCCAGCGTGGTCTCTTCCAACTATCGAACGGCCGTCTGCCCAGTTTAGCTCACAACATCTGAAAATGTCACCTGTCTCCCCTCTATAGTCGTCCAGTTGCGGTACTGACGTGCACATTTCACCCTTCCTCGCTGATAAACAGCAGTCGGCATGTGTGCAGAGGCCCATATCCAGCAACAATCGAGGAACGATCGTTGAGGTGACAGTGTTGATAGCCCTTGGTTCATCTGCGTAGTCAGTTGTTCAGTCCCGTACACATCTGCACAATCGTCGTTCATCCCTATCGTCTATGGCTCGTGGTGCACCAAAGTTCCATTTTGCTGTGCACGGTATGCTTTAACCATGGCGCCGCATTTGGATAGCTCTGTTTGTAAGTAGGCTGTTTAGGTTTTTATGTTGGTAACGTCATGTAGCGCTCTGTATGAAAACCACTGACTGTTCTGTGTGCAGTCTGCGGCTGGTTGGCATTGTTGCCACATTCGCTGTTGTAGTGTTGGGAAGTTGGATGTGAGCAGCGCGTAGCGTTGCGCAGTTGGAGGTGAGCCGTCAGCAGCGGTGGATGTGGGGAGAGAGATTGCAGAATTTTGAGAGCCGACGATCTGGACGTGTGTCCATCAGAAAGAGTAAATTGAGTTTTGAATATTATTAAGGTAAATACATTGTTCTTTATTAAAATCTTTCATTTGCTAACTATGCCTATCAGTAGTCAGTGACTTCAGTAGTTAGAATATTTTATTTAGCTGGCAGTATTGGCGCTCGCTGTATTGCAGTAGTTCGAGTATCGAAGGTTTTTGTGAGGTGATTGATTCATGAAAGTTATAGGTTATTGTTAGTCAGGGCCATTCCTTTGAGGGATTATTGAAAGTCAGATTGCGTTGCGCTAAAAATATTGTGTGTCAGTTTAGTGTTGATAAGAATAACTAAAGAGAGAAAAGTCTGAGTAGCCGACATTAAGTTCTGCTCAGCTGTTTGAAAATCAAATAACGTAAGAGGTTTATCAGCACAGTAATTCACTAATTTTTCTAAGGGGATGTTTCATACTTTCTCATGCACGGTGTATTTTAACCACAGCGGAGGACTTATAGTTTAAAAACTTAGCCGTTTCGGAAATGCTACCACCCGCGGCCCGAAAGCAAAAGTTCATGCCCTTCTGGACATCATATAAACTGCTCCATTTCCACTGTAAGACGTCCACACTGTTATCCATGACTCTCCGACTTTATATACCCTCCACTGCTAACGCTGCGATCTGTCGTCTGTGAGTAGTTATTGACATCGAACATTGGGCGTGGTCACATTAATGTGACTGGGTTATGTACTTTGATCAATTCATTGCGGACTTTACCTCTGAATGTTATTTCTCTAGCCCTTCAAGATATGCTCGTCACTTTTGTGTAAAGCTTCTGCTTATGAGTCCTTTTTCGATGTCCAGACGTCACTAGCACGGAATAGCACTGGTGTTACAGACATTTTAAAAGTCTGTATCACACAGAACTCCTTGAAAGCACGCGGTATTTGTTCCAACCAGATGTTATTCTTTGAGTTACGCATGATTTAATTGATCCGTGCTCTGATCTAATAGATATAAAAAAATTAACTGCAGACAGTGCTAGGTTATCAAGCTTGGTATCTGCGTTTTGTGAGGCATAGTGACTGTTGTTTTGCCGGCCGGTGTGGCCCCGCGGTTCTAGGCGCTACAGTCTGGAATCGCGCCACCGCTACGGTCGCAGGTTCGAATCCTGCCTCGGGCATGGATGTATGGGATGTCCTTAGGTCAGTTAGGTTTAAGTAGTTCTAAGTTCTAGGGGACTGATGACCTCAGAAGTTAAGTCCCATAGTGCTCAGCGTCATTTGAACCATTTTTTGAAAAATGCTCTTCGTTTTTTTTTCGATTTAAAAGATTGGCACACACATTCCGACAACTGGTTAACGTGGTCAGTATGTGTGTGACCAACTCTGGCAGCAACACAGCCTGACAACGAACGAGTATGCTGTGAATGAGGCAATTGTGGTGTCACCGCCAGACACCACACTTGCTAGGTGGTAGCCTTTAAATCGGCCGCGGTCCGGTAGTATGCGTCGGACCCGCGTGTCGCCACTATCAGTGATTGCAGACCGAGCGCCGCCACACGGCAGGTCTAGAGAGACTTCCTAGCACTCGCCCCAGTTGTACAGCCGACTTTGCTAGCGATGGTTCACTGACTTCTACGTTTTCATTTGCCGAGACGATAGTTAGCATAGCCTTCAGCTACGTTATTTGCTACGACCTAGCAAGGCGCCAGTATCCGTACTATTGATATTGTGAATCATGTACCATAAAGAGCGACGTTCTCCATTAATGGATTAAAGTTAAGTATTCCACGAGCTACGTCTGTTTTTTTTTTCAATTCTAATTCCCTTGTCATGTTCCAGACCTCACGCCAGCCTGCGTGAGCTAAAACGCGTGTATTTCGGCCTCCTTTAGTTATACGGATTGGCTCTCCTGCCAACCACAACAGCAATAACACCCGTTCTTCGTGCAGAGCTGCTCGCAAGTCTTGCAGAGTGGTTGGTGGATGCTGACGTGAAGCAACCCGTCTCCCTAGTGCATCCCCGACACGCTCTATGGAATTCGAATCGGAAGAGTGAGCAGGCCACCCCATGCGTGCAACATCTTCCGTTTCCAAGTAAACATCAACCACCTGTGCTCTATGAAGTAGAGCATTATAGTCCATCAGTACGAAGTCTGTGCTCACAGACCTCGCAACAACTGCCCATGAGGTCCCAAGATCTCCTCACCTGGCAGCAGTTAAATGTTGCCGATTCACCTGTACAATTTCATGAAGAGGTGTTCGAGTGGTCAACGTAATCCCTGCCCACACCATTAGGATGCTCCTCGATATCGGTCTCTTTCCACAGTGTTTGGGTCCGGGAATCGTGTTCCACGTTCCCTCCAGAAGCGAATCCGTCGAGAATCACTCTCCAGACCAAATCGGGATTCATCTGCTAGAAGAAAATTGGCCCACTATTGGATCGTCCAGGCGACATGTTGACGACTCCACCCTACATGTTCCTCCACCCTACACGTTCCCTTCTGTGAAAACGCGTCAGAGGTACACACACACACCAGGTCTTCAGATGCCAGTTGCCGTGCAGAACTGAGGCGGTACCGTCTGCCCTTACAGCCAAAAACCGGTTCTCTCTTTCTGTTACATACGTAGTTCGCCCTGCCCTGGTCTTAGGCATACAGTTTCGATCTCTATAAACGGTCACCACATCCGAAAAACAACATAATTATTCACATTAGGTCATCGTGCCACATCAGGTTGCGACTGCTTCCATTCTTCCTGTTGTCCCCCACCTCACGGTCTGCTAGGCTTCCTCTCTGTACCATACGACACAGCCTGTGACTGTGTCTACAGCGATTGTGGATGTGAGACTAACCGCCAAACCCTACGCCTTTTCGTAGGTGCCCTGACGTCATCGCTGGCGTGGTTGTACGTTGATTGGAATGTCATATTCTGTGTAGAACACGATCATACGGACATCTGTTGACATTTTATATAAGTGAATTGTATGGGTGAATTAGACAGAGGACGGGGAAATCGCGGTCTGTTTCTTTAACTTTTACACCAGTGTATTTCATCATGGGATTGAAAACGACTCATTCTGAATAAATTGCAACACTGATTCACTGGACATTAGACGGAAGTAACGACGTGTAATTGGATAACACTTAAGCCTTGTACGGAAATGTGTGCAACATTCGGCAGAGAAGCCTATCACGATCTTCCCGGGTAGACGTGCGTTTTAAACGGCCGCTTCCGTGACGGGGAGGTGCGCCGGTCCCTGGTCGAATGTGCCCAGAAGATTGACGACAAGGTTAAAAAAAATGGCTCTGAGAACTATGTGACTTAGCGTCTGACATCATCAGTCCCCTAGAACTTAGAACTACTTAAACCTAACTAACCTAACGACACCACACACATCCATGCCCGGACTGAAGCGCCTAGAACCGCTCGGCCACCCCGCCCGGCCTGACGATGAGGGTCGATGTGCCAGAGAGCCTTGATGTGGTTACTAGGAGGTTTCCCCACATCCCACTAGGGCCGTGGTTTTCACCCTTTTTGAGTTCGTGGCTCCCCTGATCCGCTATTTTGTTTCTGTGTAGAAACTGAAATACTTAATGAAAAAAATACGAATAAAATACTACTCACCTCGATCCGACACCAGAGCCTGCTTCTTCTTACACAACTTGTCAAAACTAGGCACCAAGTGATATATAGAGAAAGTTTGCTTTTCATTATACACCTGAGCTCCCTTCTCGTTCCACAACTTGTCAACTCTAGGCAACGAGTGAAATACACTGTATGTTTGTTTTTAATTTTAATCGTTTGATTTAGAACCTGCATTGGCTTGGTCATTTGGTTGTAACTTCACTGTTGTTGGCCTTGAGCGATTCTGTGCCTTTCCAACTGTAAGATGTAAGGTGTCAGGCAAATCCAACACCTACCATGAAAACCCTGACATGATAAGCAAATCCAGTAGTATGTCACATAGCTCCGAATAAATCGTGACATTAAATTAACCAAACTAATACGAGTAACGAGTGAGCAAATGGAATACCACAGACTAACACAACAATACCTAAATGCCTGTCATACCTTCCCACCGTGAGACAGAGACAGTTCCAACGGGAGAAACGAGAACAGAAGCTGAGGGCAAAACCGTGTTAAACTAGAAGGCCCTACGATAAGGGACAGACACCCTCGTTTCCAGCTAACCACCAGGACCACCCCCCAGCCCATGTTAAAAGATAGAGCCCTCCAGAAGAACAGTATAGATCGTATGATAACACTAAAAGGGCCACACTAGCTGCAACTTTTAGCGTGAGAACTTTTTGTGTCTCGGTTATGTTGCAAACTTTAAAAACATTGCCCCACCACGAAAAGTATAACGTTTCTCATTGGACAGACAAAATTTTTGTAGGCAGAGCTTAAGGTTAACATTGAGACCCTGATTAGTCAGATGAAAACACAGCCAGATAGTTTTTTTTTAACCAACTTTGGTAAATTGTAGTAATGAGAAGTTAGGAGGAGAGTTGCTTCCGAGACGCCGAGCTGTATGGAGCTGCGCCGGCCGCCGCCCCCTGATGAACACCGACAAGCTAATGACGCAAGCATTGCCGCATTTTTGAGCGCATAAGGCTTTACTCAGAACTTTAGAAGTCTCATCTGTTACATCCCCTTTTTACGTAATAATAGTGTCGATCGTCAATTGAAGCTCATGGTATTCACATTTGCTACTTAAGGGCGATGTACTTGAGGACAATATATTGGAAATGGAAGAGGATGTAGATGAAGATGAAATGGGAGATATGATACTGCGTGAAGAGTTTGACAGAGCACTGAAAGACGTGAGTCGAAAGAAGGCCTCGGGAGGAGACAACATTCCATTGGAACTACTGACGGCCTTGGGAGAGCCAGTCCTGACAAACTTTACCATCTAGTGAGCAAGATGTATGAGACAGGCGAAATACCCTCAGACTTCAAGAAGAAGATAATAATTCCAATCCCAAAGAAAGCAGGTATTGACAGATGTGAATATTACCGAACTATCAGTTTAATAAGTCACAGCTGCAAAATACTAACGCGAATTCTTTACAGACGAATCGAAAAACTAGTAGAAGCCGACCTCGGGGAAGATGATTGGATTCTGTAGAAATGTTGGAACACGTGAGGCAATACTGACCCTATGACTTACCTTAGAAGCTAGATTAAGGAAGGGCAAACCTACGTTTCTAGCATTTTTAGACTTAGAGAAATCTTTTGACAATGTTGACTGGAATACTCTCTTTCAAATTCTGAAGGTGGCACGGGTAAAATATAGGGAGCGAAAAGCTATTTACAATTTGTACAGAAACCAGATTGCAGTTATAGGAGTCGAGGGGCATGAAAGGGAAGCAGTGGTTGGGAAGGGAGTGAGACAGGGTTGTAGTCTCTCCCTGATGTTATTCAATCTGTATATTGAGCAAGCAGTGAAGGAAACAAAAGAAAAATTTGGATAAGTATTAAAATCCATGGAGCAGAAATAAAAACTTTAAGGTTCGCCGATGACATCGTTATTCTGTCAGAGACAGCAAAGGACTTGGAAGAGCAGTTGACCGAAATGGATAGTGTCTTGAAAGGAGGATATAAGATGAACATTAACAAAAGCAAAACGAGGATAATGGAATGTAGTCGAATTAAATCGGGTGATGCTGAGGGAATTAGATTAGGAAATGAGACACTTAGTGTAGTAAAGGAGGTTTGCTATTGGGGGAGCAAAATAACTGATGACGGTCGAAGTAGAGAGGATATAAAATGTAGACTGGCAATGGAAAGGAAAGCGTTTCTGAAGAAGAAAAATGTGTTAACATCGAGTATAGATTTAAGTGTCAGGAAGTCATTTCTGAAAGTATTTGTATGGAGTGTAGCCATTTATGGAAATGAAACATGGACGATAAATAGTTTGGACAAGAAGAGAATAGAAGCTTTCGAAATGTGGTGCTACAGAAGAATGCTGAAGATTAGATGGGTAGACCACATAACTAATGAGGAAGTATTGAATAGGATTGGGGAGAAGTTTGTGGCACAACTTGACCAGAAGAAGGAATCGGTTGGTAGGACATGCTCTGAGGCATCAAGGGATCAACAATTTAGTATTGGAGGGCAGCGTAGAGGGTAAAAATCGTAGAGGGAGACCAAGAGATGACTACACTAAGCAGATTCAGAAGGATGTGGGTTGCAGTGGGTTCTGGGAGATGAATCTTGCACAAGATAGAGTAGCATGGAGAGCTGCATCAAACCAGTCTCAGGACTGAAGACCACAACAACAACAACGTAAATTAAAATCTGAAACACGATGATTTTTCTGTTGTATAATTATTGAGAAGCCACATCAGCCACTGTAATTTACAACAATTTAGATAAGTAATTAGAGATAATTGAGGGTCACTGTAGACCATTTTGATAGTTTTCTCTTTTGTGAAACTTAATTTAAATCTAGATTATAGATGTGATATGGCATAGGTCATCCTTCGATCCATTGTAGAACTTGGAAACCCATTCAGGGAATATTCGTTCACATTTTTGTTGAACGCAGTTGGTCTTTATCATCCTGTATTAAAACATTTCCTTTTATCAATAGTGCAGTTTATAACCAATGTTTTGTGAGTAGAATAAAATTTCCAATGGTAAACTTAACTGCTTTTTCGACGTTATTTTACCAGCTAACTAAAAATAGGAAACCCTTGAACCCCTTCCACTAAATTTAGTTACTATTAATATTCTTTTACAGGGGGAGCAGTCGAGCTGACACTGAAATCGTTAAGTATTTGGTTATATCATCGCTAGTCTCACTGATCTCTTCTTAACTCTACATATCATGTGTGGTCTGACATCTCCTTACGAGGAACAATACCCAGCTTCACCTTCAGCTTCAAACTAGTCAGTTCCCTAAAAACATGCTCAGACCGTCGTTGCGCGAAAGTGGTGGGGAGACACGACATATAATAACAGACACTACGCAGAATGTTAGAAAGAGAAATCAGATACATCTGCCTGCGAGAATACAATATGAATTTGGCCCATTTTGTAATCTCTCTAAAAATGTGCAAACTGATTAATGCTCAACTTTACTGTTAATCTCTTTAATTAAACAAAAGGTGCCTGTCCCTTAATGATCTGCCTAATAACTCTGTTCATGAAATAGTCCATGTACGTTGATAGTTTTCGTAGCAAACTGATCCTGAAATGAAAATATCATACCTCGTAATGTAATTGCTTGGAAGTGTGGTGCTTGCTACCCTCTGTACGCCAGCTGCAAAGTTCTAACTACAGTTGCTGAGAGCACAGTGGAATGCTCCACACAGCAAGTAAACTATTTTATATACATATTGAGTGAGACACTCAAGCACTTCGTTCTTGGTCACCCACTCTTATTCTTCCTTCTTGGCTCTTGTGCATATTGTATATTACCCGTCACTCCCTATAACCTACCACTATTTTTATTGCTTTATTTGGTCGCTAAAATTAACAAATCACTTGTTACAGATTATGTTTGGTTACACGTCATCATCAGGAGGTCATATAACACATATAACACATCGTACTGTGTCACATAATTACATTCTTGACCTTAGTGCTTGACAATGTAAAGAATCTTCGATAAGGATGGAAGTTGAAGCAATGGATTAAAATTTGTGTCACAGCCAGGATTTGAACCCAGGTGTCCTGCTGAGAAGCAGGTGTGCTAACCACTACATCACTGTAGCATCGTGCCCACCACCGCTTCACGGATTGCCCTAGTCCAACGCCCTCACTAACGCACATTTCAATTCATACCTGCCGCCCACTTCACCCTGCTAAAATCGCCGGTATTGTCGAGGCTCGCTGACATTGGACAGCACTCCTCCCCTACTCTGTTCATAAGGCCGGGCAGCCTCAACAATACTGAATTTAAGGTGGGGAAAATGGCCTGAAGGCGTGAACTGAACCGTGCAGCGTCCATCCTTATGGAAAATAAAGTGAAGCCTCGTATGTCTCAAGGAAAATGTAATTGCATTAGACCAATGTCAAGAATGTAATTATGTGACACAATACTACATGCTAAGACGTTTTACATGAATTTCTGAGGTACGCCTGTAACGCTGCAGCAACACGATTTTTAACGACAAGCAGTCTGTTGATTTTAGCAACCTAATAAAACAGTGATACAAACCGTGCTCAGCGTTTGCATAATGGTTAGTGCCTCCTGGTGGCTTTACGTCTTAAGTTACTAATCATCAGGTAGTGGCGTTTAGTTGGAGGTCGGAAACATTATAAATAATAGATTTCAGATATCAGTCGTTCTTTTTAAATTTTTATTGGGAGATCTAGATTTCAGCTAGAAACTAGCCATTCTCAATGCACTATAATTTTTAATCAATGCATGTAATGCCTGTTGGTCGGGCTTCATCCACAGTTCATTGAACTGAACGACTCATAGCTGAAATCTATTATTTACAAGTCCATGTAACAGTCGCTGAGTGCAACAACCTGCTGAATGGAAGGTAACCTGACGTCGGAAACATTTTTAAATGTTCTATGGGAATATCTGTGGATAACTTTCTGATATACAATGTTTTACACTGGGGAGCCACAGAAACTGGTACACCTGCCTAACAACGTGCAGGGCCCCAGCGAGCACGCAGAAGTGCCGGAACAAGACTGGACTACTGTCGGAAGTAGTGCTGGAGGGAAATGAACCATGAATCCTGCAGGGCTGTCCATAAATCCGTAAGAGCACGATGGGATGGAGATCTCTTCTTAACAGCACGTTGCAAGGCATCCCAGATATGCTCAATAATGTTCATGTCTGGGGAGTTTGATGGCCAGCGGAAGTGTTCAGACAGAAGAGTGTTCCTGGAGCCACTCTGTAGCAGTTCTGGACATGTGGGGTGTCGCATTGTACTGGTAGAATTGGCCGTCGGAATGCACAATGGATATGAATGGATGCAGGTTACCATACAGGATGCTTACGTACGTGTCATCTGTCAGAGTCGTATCTAGACGTATCAGGGGTCCCATATCAGTCCAACTGCACACGCCCCACACGTAACGGTAGGCAAAAATGTTCTTCGCTTTTCCCAACTTAACGGATTTGACACACATTCTGACAACTGGTTTATATTCTCAGTATGGGTTGTGATCACCTTTGGCAGCGTTACAGGCCTGAAAACGACGGGCATACTGTGAATTATGTCATCAATCTCATGTTGAGGCAATAAAGCTCACTTTTCCTGCAGAGCTGCTCTCAAGTCTTGGAGAGTGGTTGATGGATACTGACATGATGCAACCCTTCTCCCTAGTGAATCCCTGTCACGATCTACGGGAGTGAAATAGGAAGAGTGAGCACGGCACCGTATGCGTGCAATATTTTCAGTTTCCAAGAAAACATCAACCATCCACGCTCTATGAAGTCGAGCATCATCGTGCACCGATACGAAGTCTGTGCCCACAGCATCTCGCAACAACCGCAGATGAAGTCACAAGAGACCGTCACGATACTTGACAGCATTACAGAGCCTCCGCCAGCTTGAAAAGTCCCCTGCTGACATGCAGGGTCGACACCCGTACACGTCCATCTGCTCGAAACAATTTGAAACCATACTCGTCCGGCCAGCAACATGTTTACAGTCATCAGTAGCTCAATGTAGGTGTTGGCGGGCCCAGGTCAGGCGTAAAGCTCTGTGTCGTGCAGTCACCAAGGGTACACGACTAGGACTTCGCCTCCGAAAGCCCAAACCGATGATGTTCCGTAGAACTGTTCGCACGCTGAGACTTGTTAATGCCACAGCCCTGAAATCTTCAGAAATTTGCGGAAGGGTTGCACTTCTGTCACGTTGAACTATTCTCTTCTGTCGTCGTTGGTCCTGTTCTAGCGACGTCGGAGATTTGATGATTTACCGGATTCCCGATATTTTCGGTACACTCGTGAAATGGTCGTAGCGGAAAATCCCCGCTTCATGGCTACCTCGGAGATGCTGTATCGCATCGCTCCTGCGCCTACTATAACATCACTTTCAAACTCAAATCTCCATAACGTGCCATTGCAGCAGCGGTAACCGATCCAACAACTGCACTGGTTACTTGTTATCTTATAAAGGCGTTGCCGACCGCAGCCCCGTATTCTGCCTGTTTACATATCTCTGTATTTGATTACCCATGCTTGTATCACTTTCTTCGGTGCTTCAGTGCATATGAGCAGACCATAACTGCGCCTCCTCATTTCTTACTTGTGCCTCGACGAGCGGATTCCCACCTTCACAGATTTCCGAAACGGACTTCGTCGGCTCACTGATTTCGTACGAGTCAGCTCCTTTTCTTTTAGTTTATTCCATAGTTTTATTATTTTCTTCATTTATTAGGTTCCGTGTAGCGAGGCAGTACATAGCTAACAGAATATCGAGTAGAAACTTTACAAACCAAATAATTACAAAATTAATAAAACGTGAAGAAAATTGTGACGGATTAAATGAAAAAATATGTTATAGAAAAAGGTCCCCACTACTGCAAGAACCTCATCTACAGAACAGATGGACTGTGCCAGAAGGAAATCTGTGAAGCTAGATTTGAATCTTCTTCTTTTTCTTGTGTCTTTGTTCCGCATCGGCGCAGGACGGCATGGTTACTAACGCATTCAAATGTTCAAATGTGTGTGAAATCTTATGGGACTTAACCTCTAAGGTCATCAGTCCCTAAGCTTACACACTACTTAACCTAAATTATGCTAAGGACAAACACACACACCCATGCCCGAGGGAGGACTCGAACCTCCGCCGGGACCAGCCGCACAGTCCATGACTGAAGCGCCTCAGACCGCTCGGCTAATCCCTCGCGGCCACTAACGCATTTAGCATGGTTTAAGGGGTGGTCGTATACACTTCCTGTCACCAGCCCATTCCACTCCTGTACGGTAATATTCATCCCAAATGTCTGCGTGTAGGTTTAGTCATGTCAAATTGACCGGAGGTGTTTGGTGTAAACGTGTGCGAATCGTGCGGTGGGACTCGGATACTCGCCCGGCGTTCACCTAGTGGTATCCAACCTCTGCGCCTTGCCTCCATGGTGGTCCATATGAATGGCCACATGGGGCGACGTGGAGTTGTTTCGTAGTTAGTGGCAAAGAAGACAGTTGTGGGAAATTTCATTTCTAGCGTCAAAATCTGTGTGGCCTCGGTAGAATTCCACTTCAGATGCTGGCCAGCCTGCATAAGCAGACACAGACTCGAAGATGAACTATCGCGTGTTACACTTACAACCAGCAGTGATTGTTGTGATTTCTTTAAGACTTTATCATAAAGTTGATTAGGTGACAGACTATAAAAATGTTTTTATATTTGTCAACTGGAAGTAAAAAGCGAGAACTTCCAGAGGGCACACGGAAAATAGTAATGAAAATAGGAAATCAATTAAAGACAATACGATGCTAGCTACTTAGATTTTGGTTTCATGGACACTGTTGTCAACAATAGCGTCCACAGCCTGTTTTGTGTTTGAAAGTACTTTCCTTTGAATGTATGTTACCTAGCAAATTAAACTGACATTTAGAAAGTGTTCATAAGAATGACGTCGTCAGAAAACATATTTCTAGAAAACTGAGTCAAATGAAGGGAAGCATATCATCATTTTGTAAGCAGTCGAAAATTTTGAACAGGGAACTTCTAGCGTCCTCCAATGTAGCTTACCACGTTACAAAATATAAGGAAAACCCAAACGGCTGCAGAACAAGTAATTCTTCCGTGTCTTATTGATATTGTGCCCATAATGACTGGTGAGTCTGTGGGAAAATATATTTCGCCCATCCCTTTGTCTGGCGTTACAATTCGTCGTCGAAGTCAAGATTCAAGAGAGAATCTTCATGAAAAAATTATAGAAAATATTATAGGGAGGGATTTTGTTTTCAGCTTGATGAGGCCATTGATAGCAATACAGATGTTCCTTTAATTTGATACGTGCGATTTGTTGGTGAAAAAAGTAACGAAATGATGGAAATTCTTACTTTTATAAGGAAATAAATGCACGTACGACAGGCAAAGTTTGCTTCTAAATAGCGGATGACTTCATGACAGAAAATCAAATTAACTGGGCTCACTGTGTTAGTCTTGATGTGCGATCCATGTCAGTGCGTTACAGTGGCCTACAAGCACTTATCAACGGTAAAGTTCCTGATATTATGTGGACGCACTGCATTATCCACAGAGAAGCACTTGCTTCGCGACATTGAGTGTTGATCTGTGATACAGTTTATCAAAACTCGTAGTCAGAAAGCTATATTTCTTAGACGGATAGGTCACAGTATCGAGGCTGAGCATACAACTCTCGTATTTTATAGCAGCGCTCATGGACTTCCAGAACTCTGAACTTAGATGAAAAATCTGCACTTACCTGGAATAAGAAAATCGTGTCAGTGCCAAACGCAGATTTGACACTGCCTTTCTACTCAAGGTCGCATATTTCAGAAGTTAAACTCACTACATAAGTCTTTCGAAGGAAGTGAACTCAAACCATTTAGCTTGTTGACAAGCACAAGCACTTCAGAAAAGACAAGCACGTCAGAAAACGTGGATGAATCATTCGAGAAAAAGAGCTTTCCATATTGAGCAAGTCAATAACGCTTGGGCCCACCCTGGCTCCTTATGCAAGCAGTTATCCACCTTGGCATTGATTGACAGTCACTGGATATCCTTCCAAGGAACGTCGTGCCAGATTCTGTCCATTTGGTGCGGTAGATCATCAAAATTTCGAGCTGGCAGGGCGGCCCTGCCCATACTGCTCCAAACTTTCTCATGTGGGAGAGATATCCGGCGGCCTTGTTGTCCAAGGAAGACTTTGGCAAGCACGAAGACAAGCAGTAGCAGCAGAAAGTCTCGCCGTGTGCGGCCGTTATCTTGCTGAAATGTAGGCCGAGGATGTTATGCTATGAAGGGAAACAAAACGGGACGCAGAATATCGTCGACGGACGCTGTGTTGTGCGGCGGATGGCAACCAAAGTTGTCCTGCTGTGAAATGAAATGGCACTCCAGACACCACTGCTGGTTGTCGGGCCGTATGGCGGCTGACGATCAGGCTGGTATCCCACCTCTGCCGGAGGCGTCTGCAGACAGGTCTTACGTGCCACAGTGAGATTTTCACCCTGCAGCGGAGTGTGCGCTGATATGAAACTTCCTCGCAGATTAAAACTGTGTACCGGACCGAGACTCGAACTCGGGGCCTTTGTCTTTTGCAGCCAAGTGCTCTACCTGTCCTCTGTGAGGAGGGGGCGTGAGTCGTTCTTGGGTAGCTCAAATAGTAGAGCACTTGCCCGCGAAAGGCAAAGGTCCCGAGTTCGAGTCTCGGTCCGACACACAGTTTTAATCTTCCAGGAGGTTTCAGGTGTTCCCTGGTCACTTGGAACACAATTCTACGGAAGTAAATGAGATTCCAGGCCGAAGCCCTATCTTAAATTTCAGTTTCTTGCGAATGGCAAGCCAGGATGTGCACATGTAACTAGTGGTTAAGTGCTAAAAGCACAGCTGCCAGTAGTGGTGACGCGTGAGCTGTTAGTGTCAGGAAAATGTTTCGCAAGGACAATTTGTACAAATCTGAGGATGATATTGATACTGAATAACTACGACTCACTTTAAGATCCTAAATATGTTCCCGAACGCAAAGGCACTTCGAGAACTGCTGATAATCGGGTAAATGTGAATAGTTATTTACGCGAATAAAAAATGCTGTATTCCTTACCATAGTTTATGTGAATTTACGTGACAGTGTGATGGCAGAAATATTTAGTGCCGTCCTTAACATTGTTTACGTGCTGCAGTAAGATGTTTGCTAAAATTGGTTTTGTATAATGGTGAATCACGAATTGATCTTTCAGTTTGTTATACTTCATCATTAAAAAGTTGTCAGTAAAAATCTTAGTATCAAACACTGAAGCAATTCCGATCTTTTAAATTTGTAATTTTTGAGAGGTTTCACAGTAAAGCTTCGATAATTTCTCACAACAAGCACACAGTGATAAATCAACGTAAATCCACGTTACGTTCACTCAGTTTGCAGGCAAAAAATGGTAAGTACCTACTGACCAATTTTTAAGAATGAAATTTCTGATAGAATTTACCATTATAAAAATATGTCGCCATTGTATATACATTTGGAAACAATTACTTACCTGAACGCGAAAATCACATTACATGTGCTTGAAATATCTTAACTATGGGATTTTATTGAAACTTTACCACACAGTTTCTTAGAGCAGCCAGCTTGTCCCTTACTGCTGTTTACAGGGAGGTCTCCGATTGTAGTTATTGAGTGTAAAGAGGAACTCTTCACGTAGTCTTCCATCTTGCGGAGCTGTTTTTAGATTATGACAGTAAACTAGATGTAGAGTAGTGCGACTGCCGCGCATTACATAAACTTCTTTTAATAAATCACCTAAAAAAATTGGGTTTGTGATTGCAGTATAATGTATACTTAAATTATCTTGCGTTTTATGGCAGAAAGTGAATAATGTCCAGTTCAGTAACAGTGTGGGAAAGCCGATTAAATATCAGTGCACGGAAATATCTGCACAGTTACAGAACATATGAACTTGAACTGTAAAAAGTATATTTCGCAATAGATAAAACGCAATTTTAGCAGAAGCCAAAAATAGGCCCTTGGCAATTATGTAAGCAAATGCTTCAAACCTTTTTTTGTGTCATCTCGTTGTCACTGTAGTTTTTAACCATGGGAAACAAGGAGAGGATGGTGTTTGGTGGCTGGTATCCTCTTCTTGGAAATTTGTCGTAAGGTCTTAAGGCACCAAACAACTGAGATCGGTCCCTAAGCTTAGGCACTTCGTAATTTAACTGACGTACACTAAGAACAACACACACACACACCCATGCTCGAGGGAGGATTCTCGAACCTCCGACGGGGGGAGGGGGGGGGGCTGCATGCACCGTGACAAGGTGTCTCAGACCACACAGCTGCCCTGCATGGCTATCCTCTTCTGCAGCACTGCACACATGTATTAACAGGGTTATTTATCAACAGAACAAGAAGCTACTTAAGATAGTCCAGGTGTTGTGGTACAAGCTCTTCTGTAGTAGTCCACGTTAGCCTCACTGCTGGTGAAGTACAAGTCCGCTATGCACACTACTCTGGTACTTACTATGAGCTACAGGCTGAGATAACTGCGACTGTGACTGCCACTGGACTGCGACTGATGACTCGTCTTGTCGACTGCCTTGAACGGTAAAAAATATCTGACTGATTGACTGGGAACTCCGGTCCATTCGGCGATCTAAATAATGGCGGTCAAGAGGGTATTGGCGGCGCGTTGCCTGTGAGTCGGTTTTTGGCATCTCTCCTGATAGGCTCGCTTGTTCAGATGCCTACTATCGATCTTCTCGCAACCCCCTTGCCGCCTGGTGTGCCGGTGACAGCTTACACCAGCACACTTTCGACTGAGGAATTTCAAAATACGTGTACAACTTCATAACAGGAGACAGAACTTGGATAAATTCATTCGGGTTGTAAAGAGAGCGGCAGTCGACTGTCTGTATGTCCCAAAATGGACAGATACCACCTAATTTATTTCGTTCGTGAAGCATTTCCAAAGATATAGTCGCTTGATTCTTTGGTAATCCCAACCATTAGAGCACGCATCGGCAACGTTTGGTGGCCTGCACTCCTGAGTCACATTCGCAGACTGCCTCGTCACGTAACGCGACTGCAGCGCTCTTAGCGCATGAAGTCAGAACTGTAGGGTTCGTGACAGTTAACCTTTATGTGGTGACCCGCTGATATGAATCTCAGTCTTTCCCGAAGCGGAACACACCAACAAATTATGCCTCAAAACACGCGTCATTGAGAGAACATTCATTGCAAGTTCATCCCAAAGTCAGATGTTAACATTTATTTACGCATGGTGAACATTGCTTCTTTACTTACTACGTATCGGTGGAGCAACGCTTTGTAAGCCACTCCCTTCGTGGATGAGTTACATTTCCTTAAGATCCTTCCCATGAATCTCAGACTAGCGTTTGCTTTTCCTAGGACTTGCTTTATGTGGTCGTTTAACATGAGGTCGCTCTGGATACTTGTAGATATTTTACGACAGATACTGTTTCCAGCAATTTGTCACGATTATTGCAGCTGTAGGGTAGTGGATTGTTTTTTGCTGTATATGCGCAATATGTTACGTTTATGTATGTTTCATTGCCCTATTCGTCTCATTTATATCCTAGATACATACTTTTGTTCCGTTATATACAAAAAAATTCATCTATTACTTTCAAATATTTCCAAAACGTAATTTCGTAGGTGTTAATATCAAAGTGGAAAATGTGTTTCCAGAATTAGTACTGGCAAGTGCAAAGGTGTATAAATACTGAAGGTGAATATTTCGGGAAACAGTGGAACTATTGTTGTAAAAAAAAAAAATCTAGTGTGGACGGAGGAAAGGCGAAGGAACTTATTCTTGGCAGCGACGTTATTCTCACGCTGAAATACGCTTCCCCGACGGACTAAGAAAACACCTCATTGTTCAGTACAAGTGCTTGCGGTCACAGTGAAGTCTAACTCAGTTTTCCAGAACTGTGTGTGTTGGTCGCAACTTCATTATGTAAGTCACAAAAACAGCAGATTCGGCCTTCTTCCATCATCAGATAACTAAGATTATTCTGATGAACATGCTTTGTACACGCACGTCGTTGACTGTCGTATCACACTCTTAACGATCTGATGATGGGTGGAAGCCGAACCTGGTGACATTGAGAATTACATAATAATATCAGATGAAGACCGATACTTACGAACAAAGTGCCAAATATGAACTCAGATTCGTTTATAGATTTTTATCTCCAACTGCCCACATATTTACGTTTACAGATCAGTAGTCAATCTTCCTAGACCAGAACTGAATTGATCCCGAACTTTTTTCACCTATAAAAGTCAAGAGCATTGTTTTTCAGTATAGCAAATATTTCAATCACACGCCAAATTCATTTTGGAGAAATGTCACTTCTGAACGGTTACACCTCTGACGACAAACCACTGAAGACAAACTACGGGAGACATCAACAACCAAAAAATACCTACAAGTGACGGTATGGAGTGATCTAACGCGCAACGACCACATCAAACAAATCGTAGGAAAAGCAGATATAGGCTGAGATTCCTTCAAAGAACCTTAAAGAAATGTAATTCGTCCGTGGAAGAAATAGCTTACAAAACATTTAATATTTATAGATCGATTGCAGAGCATTGCTCATCGATTTGGTCAACAGAAGAGACAGGGAAGGTCCGACGAAGAGCGGTGCGTTTCTGTTCGGGATCGTTTAGTCGGAGCGAGACCTTTACGAAGATGGTCAACAAACTACAGTACAGTGACGGATGATAGAAGTTAAGCGTCGGGCGTCACGTAGAGGTTTACTATTGAAATTCCGAGAGAATCTGTCCCGCGCAGACAATATAATATATATATATTGTCGAGGTTGGGAAATTACCCACTTACTATATCCAAAAAGCATCTAATGAGTAGGAGTTGCCATTAAGAAATTCTTTTAATTTCCTTTTAAATGCTATAAGCCTATCTGTCAGACTTTTGATGCTATTAGGTAAGTGACCAAAGACTTTTGTGGCAGTATAATTTACATCCTTCTGAGCCAAAGTTAGATTTAACCTTGTGTAGTGAAGATCATCCTTTCTCCTAGTTCTGTAGCCATGTACACAGCTATTTCTTTTGAATTCGTTTGGATTGTTAATAACAAATTTCATAAGTGAATATATATATTGTGAGGCTACAGTGAAGATTTCTAGCTCTTTTAATAAGTGTCTACAGGATGATCTTGGATGAGCTCCAGCAATTATTCTGATTACACGCTTTTGTGCAATGAACACTCTTTTACTCAATGATGAGTTACCCCAGAATATGATGCCATACGAAAACAGAAAATAAAAATAGGTGTGGTAAACCAATTTACTCAGATGCATATCGCCAAAATTTGCAATGACCTTAGTAGCATAAGTAGCTGAACGAAACGTTTCAGAAGATCCTCAGTGTGTTTTTTCCAGTTCAACCCCCCATCAATGCATACACCTAGAAATTTTGAATATTCTACCTTAGCTACCGATTTCTGATCGATGTCTATATTTATTAATGTGGTCATTCCATTTACTGTGTGGAACTGTATATACTGTGTTTTGTCAAAGTTTAATGAGAGCCCATTTGCAGAGAACCACTTAATCATTTTCTGAAAAACATCGTTTACAATTTCACCAGTTAATTCTTGTCTGTTGGGTGTGATAGCTATGCTTGTATCATCGGCAAAAAGTACCAGCTTTGCATCTTTGTGAATATAGAATGGCAAGTCATTAATATATACACTCCTGGAAATTGAAATAAGAACACCGTGAATTCATTGTCCCAGGAAGGGGAAACTTTATTGACACATTCCTGGGGTCAGATACATCACATGATCACACTGACAGAACCACAGGCACATAGACACAGGCAACAGAGCATGCACAATGTCGGCACTAGTACAGTGTATATCCACCTTTCGCAGCAATGCAGGCTGCTATTCTCCCATGGAGACGATCGTAGAGATGCTGGATGTAGTCCTGTGGAACGGCTTGCCATGCCATTTCCACCTGGCGCCTCAGTTGGACCAGCGTTCGTGCTGGACGTGCAGACCGCGTGAGACGACGCTTCATCCAGTCCCAAACATGCTCAATGGGGGACAGATCCGGAGATCTTGCTGGCCAGGGTAGTTGACTTACACCTCCTAGAGCACGTTGGGTGGCACGGGATACATGCGGACGTGCATTGTCCTGTTGGAACAGCAAGTTCCCTTGCCGGTCTAGGACTGGTAGAACGATGGGTTCGATGGTGGTTTGGATGTACCGTGCACTATTCAGTGTCCCCTCGACGATGTACGGCCAGTGTAGGAGATCGCTCCCCACACCATGATGCCGGGTGTTGGCCCTGTGTGCCTCGGTCGTATGCAGTCCTGATTGTGGCGCTCACCTGCACGGCGCCAAACACGCATCCGACCATCATTGGCACCAAGGCAGAAGCGACTCTCATCGCTGAAGACGACACGTCTCCATTCGTCCCTCCATTCACGCCCGTCGCGACACCACTGGAGGCGGGCTGCACGATGTTGGGGTGTGAGCGGAAGACGGCCTAACGGTGTGCGGGACCGTAGCCCAGCTTCATGGAGACAGTTGCGAATGGTCCTCGCCGATACCCCAGCAGCAACAGTGTCCCTAATTTGCTGGGAAGTGGCGGTGCGGTCCCCTACGGCACTGCGTAGGATCCTACGCTCCTAGCGTGCATCCGTGCGTCGCTGCGGTCCGGTCCCAGGTCGACGGGCACGTGCACCTTCCGCCGACCACTGGCGACAACATCGATGTACTGTGGAGACCTCACGCCCCACGTGTTGAGCAATTCGGCGGTACGTCCACCCGGCCTCCCGCATGCCCACTATACGCCCTCGCTCAAAGTCTGTCAACTGCACATACGGTTCACGTCCACACTGTCGCGGCATGCTACCAGTGTTAAAGACTGCGATGGAGCTTCGTATACCACGGCGAACTGGCTGACACTGACGGCGGCGGTACACAAATGCTGCGCAGCTAGTGCCATTCGACGGCCAACCTCGCGGTTCCTGGTGTGTCCGCTGTGCGGTGCGTGTGATCATTGCTTGTACAGCCCCCTCGCAGTGTCCGGAACAAGTATGGTGGGTCTGACACACCGGTGTCAATGTGTTCTTTTTTACATTTCCAGGAGTGTATCCTAGATATGCTCATTCTCAACAGGAGAAAGCTATTTCAAATGTATCCCGTGCCACCCAACGTGCTCTAGAAGGCGTAAGTCAACTACCCTGGCCAGCAAGATCTCCGGATCTGTCCCCCATTGAGCATGTTTGGGACTGGATGAAGCGTCGTCTCACGCGGTCTGCACGTCCAGCACGAACACTGGTCCAACTGAGGCGCCAGGTGGAAATGGCATGGCAAGCCGTTCCACAGGACTACATCCAGCATCTGTACGATCGTCTCCATGGGAGAATAGCAGCCTGCATTGCTGCGAAAGGTGGATATACACTGTACTAGTGCCGACATTGTGCATGCTCTGTTGCCTGTGTCTATGTGCCTGTGGTTCTGTCAGTGTGATCATGTGATGTATCTGACCCCAGGAATGTGTCAATAAAGTTTCCCCTTCCTGGGACAATGAATTCACGGTGTTCTTATTTCAATTTCCAGGAGTGTATTAAGAACAGCAGAGGACCCAAGACCGAACCTTGCGGCACCCCAGTCTTGATTGTTCCCCAGTTTGAGAAATCACCAGTTTTCTTGCATATTATGTGAACTGTTTATTTCAACTTTCTGCACTCTTCCAGTTAGGTATGATTTAAACCATTTGAGCACTGTCCCATTCATACCACAGTACTTGAGCTTATCTAGAAGTATTCCATGATTTACACAATCAAAAGCCTTTGATAGATCACAAAAAATCCCAACAGGTGACTTCCAGTTACTCAGAGCATTTAATATTTCATTAGTGAAAGTACATATAGCATTTTCCGTTGAAACCAAACTGACATTTTGTTAAAACTTTATTTTACAAAGGTGTGAAGCTACTCTACAATACATTACATTTTCAAGAATTTTGGATAAGGCAGTCAGAAGAGAAATTGGGCAGTAGTTGTTTACATCAGATGTATCCCCTCTTTTATGCAGTGGTATAACAATGGCATACTTCAGTGTATCTGGGAAAATTCGTCTGCTTCAGAGAGCTATTACATATATGTCTACGAATCACACTTATTTCTTGGGAACAAGCTTTTATTATCCTGCTGGAAATGCCATCAATCACATGTGAACTTTTATTCTTGAGAAAGTTTATTATCTCCCTAATTTCAGATGGAGACATGGATGGCATTTCAATTGTATCAAATGGTGTGGGTAATAGCTCTTCCATTAACTGCTTTGCTTCTTCTAATGAACATTCAGATCCTATTTTCTCTACAACACTTAAAACATGATTATTCAAAATGTTTTCGACTTCCAGCTTGTTGTTTATCAAGTTTCCATTCGCTTTTATGGTGATGCCGTCATCCTGTCCCGTCTCCCTTGTAATAATATTCCAAATTGCTTTGATTTTGTTATCAGAGGTATTAATCTCAGACATGATGCACATGCTTCTGCACTTTTTAATAACCTTTCTTAATGTAGCACAGTAGTTTTTATAATATTTGACTGTTTCTGGGTCATTACTCTTTCTTGTTGTTAGATACAGTTCCCTTTTGTGGTTACTAGATATTTTTATTTCTTTAGTAAGCCTAGGTTTTTTGCATAGTTTCTCATAACTTTTTTCATGATACACTTGTAAGCGAATTTGAAAACTCTTTCCCCAGGAAAGTAGTTAAATCTAGTTACATTTTAAATCAGCATCAGGTTCGTTGTACCCCTCATTCCAGTCTAACTGCTGAAGATTTTCTCTGAAATTTGTAATTGTTGAGTCGTTAATTGAATGCACAACTTTGGAGCGTGGTTTTGAATTACTGAATGGAGCTATGTCATATACTGTAACTAGCTGAGCATCATGATCAGAAAGCCCATTCTCAACAGGACAAGTATTTATGTTTTTTAACTTATCTTGGTCTATAAAAGTGTTATCTATCAATGTGCTGCTGTCCTTCACTACCCGAGTAGGAAAATTAATGACAGATGTCAAATTGAAAAAACCGAGCAAGACTTCCAGCTCATTCTTCCTATTACACTTTCTCAATGAATCATCATTGAAGTCCCCACAAATAATAATTTGCTTTTCCCTATCTGACAGATAGCACAACAAGGCATCCAAGTTTTCCAAGAATAAATGAAAGTTTTCTGAAGGGGTCCTATATACTGTCACAATTATAAAAGAGCCCTCCTTCAGTATAAGCTGACAGGTACATCCTTCTATATGTTGCTCTAGACAAAACTTTTTTGTATCTAAGCTTTCTACACAGTGATAACTTTTGACATATGTGGCAACTCCTCCTCCAACCTTATTCTCTCTACTCATACGTGGAGCTAGTTTATAACCACTGATATTTACCTTTTCCATATCAGACACAATGTGATGCTCAGACAGGCATAATATATCTATTACATTATTAGATTCAATGTAAACAAACCAGGAGCTCATCTACTTTATTCTTCAATCCCGGAATATTTTGGTGAAAAATGGTAACATTATTTTTTACTTTACTTTTCTCAGAATCTACTTTTTTCTTTAATCCACAAAATATGGTAAAATTATTATTTACTTCCCAGTTGTGAGAATTTTGTGAGTTTTTGACCTCTTGAGCACCTGCTTGCCTGAACTTCTCAATGGACACTGATATTAGCCTAAAAAAGAGGTACATCCGTGAGTACTAGTGTCCCCCCTCATAGATTTCGGTAACAATCCTTCCAGTTTACCCTTTCCTTTCCTATTGAGGTGTAGGCCACGCCTTGTGAAATCCCCCCTATCAATAGCCTCGACAGAAACCAATCCAATGTCTGACAGAGTGGCCGCCCTACGCAACTGATCCAACTCCATATTTACCCTACTGACAGAGCGGTTCAACTGGGGCTGATCATGCCAGGCACCAGTCCAACATTGGTCTGGGTCGTTGCTGAGGCTATTTTCACCAGGTCACACTCAATACTGTAGCCCTGACTCCTATCAATACTGTTTCCCACTCCACCCACTACCATCACATTATCCAGCTTTGTGAATCCCTTGCACAAGGAACCTATATCCTCTACCACCTGGCTAAGACTTGCACTTGGTTTGAAAAAGATTATGACCTGGTACCTGACACCTAATTTTTCCTGCAAAATCTGGCCCACATCTCTTCCATGGCTGCTACCTAGCAACAAAACTTTCCTCTTACTTCCTACTTTTTTTTGCAACAGTTGGTTTCCTAGTGAAATTCTGTTGCATCTTAACTACATCTACTTCTACTGGAGCCCCTTCCTTACTCAACTGTGGTACCAAGGCAAATCTATTGGTCGTGCCAATTGGGAAACTGTCAGACACTGTCCTCTTTCTGTGGCTCCTGTTCCCAGCTACCACCTCCCGCCACTGTTCGCCCTCATCCCCCCTTAACCTCTTCAGTTCTTCCCTCGCTCTGTCCAAATCAGCCTGAACTCTAATTTTCTCCTCCTGTTCAGCTATAATCCTATCTCTTGAAGAAACTCTGCAAGAAAATGGAAGAGTCTCGTTTGCTTCCCCAATTCCCACGCAGCTACAATTTCCCCAATGAAATCACCTATCACAACAGCTGCACAAAAACCCTGAACTAGCTTTCCTACTGCAGCTCACACAATTAGTATCCATGAGAGTTTGGAAATTAGTTAAAGAGATTTACTAAGTGATATCGATAATATATTAAATACAGATGCAAAAGGACAGTAAATATGTTTAGTAATCTAATATGTAAGTAAGCTATTACCAAATGCGCTTAAATTCGTGGTATAACACTAAATATGCACTATGAAAAATTAGGCCTAAACAGCCGAATGTAACCGAAACGAACTTTTTACGGTAAGTGGAAGAATACGTAAATAAAAAAACCTTTAATGGCAAGCTTGAAGAGCACACTAATGAATGTATTTAATTAGTTAACCTATGTCAAATGCACTTAAGATTGCGGTATAACGCTAAGTATGCACACTCGGAAAGTAAGACGAAGCTGCGAAGTATAAAAAAAAACGAATTTTTCGCGATTACGCAAATAAAAGAAAAACCTTTAATGGTGAGCTTGAAAGGCACCTTAATGAACATATTTAATCAGTTAAACTTCATCAAATGAACTTCCAATTGCGGTATAACGCTAAATATGCACACCCGAAAAATTAGGCCTAAGCAGCATTAAGTAAACAAACGAACCTTTCGCGATTACTAGACCACTACACAAATAAGAGAGAAACTTTTAATGGTGAGCTTGAAGAGTACACTAAAGAACGTACTTAATTAGTTAAAAGTGTTCAACTACAATTAATTACAACCTAAATAACTTATCTTTCACGAGAGCTCTGTCTCCGTACGTGCGGCCTTGTGCAGGGCCACAAATCTCCGCACCTGCAGCCACACCCCCCCCCCCCTCCCTCCTCCACAAGCGACCCCCGCCTCAGCCATACTGTACACCCCCATAAAAAAAACTAATAAAAATGCCTGTGCAGCACTTACCGTTTGTAAGTTACTTCAGTGGTGGACTCCTTACCATTACTCCTGAGCGCAGTCAGATGTTAGCGCTAGTTCCCTCAGCCGCACGCTACGAATGCTATACACAACTCCCCGACAGAAAAGAAATCCAGCTACCCATGGTGAGGGCAGATACTTGAAACAAAACATCCTCCGCGCACCCCCCACACCCTCACACCCATCGACAGACACCCGCTACAAAACATGCCTCCCCTGCACCATCCCCCACCCCCACAGCCACCCATCCAACGATCCACGAAGAGAACTGACACTTGTCACAAAATATCCTTCCGCTACAGCTACAGCCCCCCCCCCTCCCCCACAAGCGGTCCCCACCTCAGCCCTACTATACAGCCCCATTAAAAAAATAAAAAAAAAAGAATTAAAATGCTTGTGCAACACTTACTGTTTGTAAAGTACTTCAGCGGTAGACTCCTTACTTCTGCACTGTTAGAAATTGAAAGACCTTAGGCCGCCAAAGCATTATGTCATAATAATAACACTGCGAAGGCCCTGCAGGAGTGTTTAGTAACCACTACGTAGTTGCTGTTGTGTCGTGCCGTCAATGAGATGGATTATCTGTTGCCAAATGAATAATGAAGCAATTTTTTGTCCATTGCGAGAAATATTTACAACTCAGAGAAAGCATTTTGATGAGATCCTAAAGCATATGTGATGTATACGTCTTAATTTTACTGTCATAGATGCATGGCACAAAGTAAAAATTTTGTGTGCAAAAAGTGGACGATGTGAGTAGAAGATGTTCATATATTCGTTTCATAAGCTTTACCCTCATCCAGATTGCGTTAAAAGATAAGGGCTGGTAACTTAGTAATCAGTATTACAGTCTTAAGGAATAATAGTGATCTTTAAAAAATAATTTACTTTCGTAACCTTAACACGGTCGAATTCTTTTGTTTTTACCTCTTAGAAAATTTCATTTTACCCCTCAAAGGGTAACTACCCCCAGGTTTGGAACCACTGCTGTAGGCTGATTCGCCAGTATAGGTGCTTGTCGAGACGTAGTCCAAGGTAGATCGCAGCGACACTGAATTGTAGCAGGGCGTGGCTTAACGTCAGACGGATATCTCTTTCGTCATGTTGGTTTTTCTTTGTGAGGATTCCGTGGCGCAAAAGCACCAGTTCTGTTTTTATGCCATTTGGCTCTATTCGTCACTTTCGCAACCATGCTTCCAGCTTCCTTAGATTTGGGTTGGTCCTTCTGTTGATCGTTGAGGTACGGTTGCCTGTGCTCCAGTACGCAGTATCATCTACGTACACTGCCACACTTTCTACCCGCCGTATAGAGAGCCTATAATAGCGGTGACACTATGGCCCCTGCGGCAGCCCGGCTTGCAGTGTGAAGGCGTTGAGCATTATCCTGGTGCAAAGGCCATGATTTGTCCCGCCACACAACCGCTTTTTTCTCCGGACTGACTCACGCAAACTGCCTTGAGCTTCAAGCAGTGGTCCTTACTCAAAGTTAAACCTTGGCACAAGAACTCAGGGTGCATAGAACAGATGAACACAGCGAGATACTAGCTTTCACATTTGAGCGCCCTTGTCGGTCCTTTTTGATCTTCGCGAACCTGAAAGTTTCCATTAGGACGACTAATAATTAGTTAAGCCGCCATATCTGTAAACTTGTTTCCTCAACTATTATGATGTTTTAGTAGTTATGCATCCTTAATGTTGACTTCGTCTACTAACTCCTGAGGAACATGATTTCGTCGCTGTTTTCGTTCGAAATTCAAGAAATTTGGAAAAAAATTTGCTTTCAGGCGTTTCTTACCGACATCACCCGAAAAATTTCGTGGCTTGAGGCAGTTCATAGGTACTTCTCTGTACGATAGTTAATTATTATTTCTTTTACTTTCTCATAGACTTCATCTATTGATGATGTGCTGAGGCGTTCGTCGTCATCAACTTGTTCACGGCGTTCTTCGGAACTCTTATACCTCTCGTAAACAATTGTTTTCTTCCTAGCAGACTGACTGAAAGCACTATTTAGCATTTCTGAAACTCTGCAGCACTTCATTTCGCTCTTATGGCAAAATTTAACATAAATTCTTTGATCTATTTTTATACGAAATAAAAAATCGCCGATGCTACCAAACCTTTCTGAAATATGGCGGTAGACATGCTATTTTACAAAAAGTTCAGATATGTTTAGCAACACAAAAAATAAATCACGTGATCGGACTAGCGCAACACCAGAAATTACAAAAGCCCCCTTACTTTTTTGGAGGCACCACGTCGATGCACCTGTGTGCACAACACTTGCCGCCTGCCCTCATTCCGCAAAATGTGGCGTATGCCACAGAATTACGCCCGTCACAATCATAATGTCATAACTGGGCAATAATTCTGATACTACGCAGTTATGACTTCCTGAAAGAACAGCTTTTAAATGATGTGTATAATTCCAAAACCAGACATCAGCTTCGTAACTCATTTTTGGAAAAATGGTAATCACTGATTCCAATGTAAATAGTGCTCATGTAAATGGAACTTTTTAAAGTACCTATTTCATGATTTATAAGGTCCTTAAATCTGTAGATGTCGCGTTTTGGAACTAATTATAGAATAAATCGCCTTTTGGAACCAACAACAGTGAAAATGTCGGTCTTTGAAACTTACAACAGAGCCATGTGTCCCATTTTAATTCAGATGATCATTTTATTTAAAAATGTTGTATATAAAAAATTTAACAACGTATTTTAGTCTTCTCAATTTAGCCTCTTTTATGTTTTCATTAGTTAATAGCAAGTTGCACAATATTTAAATGCTCAGATTGTATTCATCTTTCTGTGATTCACAGATAACACAGTCTAGATCTGGTTGCACATTTTCCTCCTCTTCCCCCTCATAAACACGATATATTACATTCCTGTAATACACCAAGGATTGCGTCTGTCTGCAGCTATGTCCAGAAAGTTTGCCAAGTGATCGCTCAGCATCACGCAGTTTTTCTTTTTCGATGATGGAGGTATCAATGGGAAATTCTGTTTTTTCCATGTTATAAAGTGTATTTCCCCGTTTTAGTATTCCTCTGTGTACATTCAGGTCACTTTCGTAGTGCTTATCACCTCTTACTACAACTGCATTTTTCGACCCTTTTATCATAATTCTCTTGCAAAAAAATTCGTTTTGAAATGCCAGGAACTTGTTGGTTTGGAAACATTTTGTATGCATGTTTTCCAATCATAAACTGGACTACAGACTTAATTTGTTGTGGGAACCATAGTCGTTGAATATATTGCAGTATTATTTCGGTTTAATAATGGTGTCCATTTTGTTTATCACCTTTTTAATTATTCCGAATTCTCCGTCAGATGGGTTGAAAGAGTGGCCAACAACTGGAAAGACCAACTGAATTTCATCGACATTCTGTGATGCGTCATGCCTCATCCAGTAAGAAATTATGCCAACAATTGTGCTGTTTTTGTTTTGTCCTGCACAGCCGTCAAACATTAGCTTTATATTTTTTATGATAGATCAAGCATGTTTAATGTCGTAAAGTGCTGTCGCAATTTCTTTTGCTTCTTTTGGCGCATGATTCTAGCGAAACAGACATGAACGTATTGTCCTTATTTTGGGAATCATGAAATGAAGCAACACAAATAGTGAAATTGTACAAGTACAGTTGCCGAGAGTAATAAGCTGCTTGGTCAGGAATTTTGGACAATACCAATTTTTTTGGCAATCATAACTAAGAGTGAGTTCATCTGTCTCTTTCTTTCTTCACACATCATAGAAAGCTTGGGCTCTTAACTTTGGCACTCCTAATTTGTCTTGGGGTGGTTTAGAGTGCGTTACTTTTCTTTCGGCATCAAAGAGGCGGGACAAACATCAGTTGATGTACTTCCATAGCTTATATTGTGATTCGTACAAAAATAATGTCTGAAATAAGCCTTGCTTATTCTAATATTAGGTGCAACCGATTCATTGAACATTCCCAAAAGTTTGGTAATATATAAACCATTTTGCAAGTACCAGCGTCCTTTAATTTAACCTCTGCAGGAATAGAGTTCACTTACATTACACAACTGTTCGATGAAATTTTTCAGAGACACCTTTTTGATCTCGCATTTCTTTCTACATCACCTCTTTTTTTCTGCTCGTAGTAAAATGCCACTTTCAGATAAGTCCTACACAATCCTATGAGACCTGCAAGATGCCTTGTAAGAAAGTCTGCTCTTTTTCGAAATACTTAATGAGGACTGTTTCTTTTGGTTTTTTTGTTACCTGTGGTGTTTTTTTCCGTCTTCTTGGATAATCGGCTGCTGTGTATTTCAGAATGAATGCATCCTCAATAGTCTTTTTAGGAACTCTATAAAACATGTTATGAAAGTGCTTTATATCACATAGGGATAAGAAGAGACCAATCGGGAGTCTTCTGTTTTGTGGTTACAAATTGGAGCTCTGGGAGTACTTTTCGCTGAGTGCCTGCGGCAATGGATAGAAAGACAATTAGAACGTAAACAACCATGCAGTGTAGTAGTCATAAGTAACCAGCTCAGAAAAAGCAATAAAACAAAATACGTGGCACTCAACTATTTGATTTCTGTATTTCGTACATTAAGTGGGAGTCTTCTGTTTTGTGGTTACAAATTGGAGCTCTGGGAGTGCTTTTCGCTGAGTGCCTGCGGCAATGGATAGAAAGACAATTAGAACGTAAACAACCATGCAGTGTAGTAGTCATAAGTAACCAGCTCAGAAAAAGCAATAAAACAAAATACGTGGCACTCAACTATTTGATTTCTGTATTTCGTACATTAAGTGGCGTAACGGACTCCCTTCCACGTCCTGCCTCTACTGGTGACACCTCCCGTCCATGAGATTCCATTTTATAAGCTGAGCTTTGAGAAATGCTAGACAAGTGCGGATGTGGCGATAATGCGCCATAATAATACGACGTTGGGTTAATGCTGCGTTGTTAACCTCCCCTCCACTGAAAGGCGCGCAATAACGATGCAGTGTTACAAACTTGTGTAAAATAAATATCTCGTATCTTTAAACATCACACGTCATGTGAAAAATCTGGTTCTGAAGCATTACATGCTGTCGTGGTGCATAAAGCAAATGCAGGCACCTGACTTTAGGATTAACTGCATATATCGAATTTTTGAAAAAACCCTGATTTTCAATGCTTATTTTATATAAGTGAAGAAGGGTTTTGAAGAGTACACTTGTGTGTTTTTAGACATATTTCAAGATAAAGAAACAGGAAATGGCCGTACATCATTTTCGAACCAAAATGTCAGACGTCGACTTTTGGAACTGTACACCTCAAATATTTGCGGGCACCGGGAGTTCGTCACTCGCTCCGCCTTCCTGCAGCCTCCTAATGACCGCACTAGGGCTACTGTAAGCTTGCGTCACAACCAGAGTTCTATTCGCGATAAGTTGATGGCGAGGGAAGTAGAGTGGGAGGTGAACATATCTACCCAACTTGTTTTGCAATTTTGTTCGAGAACAAAATATGAGTATGTAATATGTCAAAATCATGCACATATACGTCCAATAATATTTTAACAATATCATCGTGCTGATATACGGCAGCTGCATATTCGCCTCAAAATCAAAATGAATAAACATAAAAAATGGAAGAACGATTATGATATGAAGTTAATGATTTCCGATTTACAATTTATTCAAGCCAATCACTTAGATGAATAGCTCATCCTCTCATAATGTACTTCAATTTAACAGTGCCAGCTAAAAAATAAATAAATAAATAAAAGTAGAACTTTGACGTAAATAATTGAATAGCGCAGCTTCTTTAATGACACAGTAATTCGTAGCATTCCTTTACATTGCATTTGTGAATCCCAGCACAAAAATGTCCAAAGCAAAGCGATCTCTGGCGTCAGCTATAGGGCGGAAACAGCGCACGTTGACACGGTGAACAAATTACGTTACTAATATCAAACCAGTATGTAAGGTGTCAGGCAAATCCAACACCTTCCATGAAAACCCTGACATAATAAGCAAATATACTAGTATGTCACATAGCTCCGAATAAATCGTGACATTAAATTAACCAAAGTAATACGAGTAACGAGTGAGCAAATGGAATACCACAGACTAACACAAGAATGCCTAAATGTATGTCGTACCTTCCCACCGTGAGGCAAACGCAGTTCCGAGGGGAGAAACGAGGACAGGAGCCGAGAGCAGAACCGTGTTAAGCTAGAAGGCCCTACGATAAGGGCCGGACACCCACGTCTACAGCTAACCACTAGGGCTCACCACCCGCACGTTTTAGCGTGAGACTTTTTCGCGTCTCAGGTACATCAAGGACCACCCCCCAGCCCATGTTAAAAGCTAGAGCCCTCCAGAAAAACAGTATAGATCTTACGACAACACAAAAAAGGGCCACACAACCCGCACGTTTTAGCGTAAGACTTTTTCGCGTCTCAGGTACGTCAAGGACCACCCCCCAGCCCATGTTAAAAGATAGAGCCCTTCAGAAGAACAGTATAGATCTTACGATAACGCTAAAAGGACCACACCAGCTGCAGGAATTTTTGTAGGCGGAGCTTAAGGTTAACATTGAGACCCTGATTGGTCAGATGAAAACATGGCCAGATAGTTTTTTTTTAAACTAACTTCGGTAAATTGTAGTAAGGAGAAGTTAGAGGAGAGTTGGTTGCGAGACGGCGAGCTGGATATATGCTGCACCGGCCGCTGCCGCCCTGACGGTGCTTAAACACCGACAAGGTAATGAACGCACGCGATGCCGCATTTTTGAGTGCATAAGGCTTCACTCAGAACTGCAGAAGTCTCATCTGTTATACCCCTTTTTTGCGTAATACTAGTGTCGATCGTTAATTAAAACTCATGGTGTTCACATTTGCCACTTGAAGTAAAGATATGAAACGCGATAATTTTTCTATTTTATAGTTATTGAGAAGCCACATCAGCCACTGTAATTTACGACAGGTTAGATTAGTAATTAAAGATAATTGAGGGTCACTGTAGACCATTTTGATAGTTTTCTCTTTTGTGAAACTTAATTTAAACATAGATTATAGATGTGATATGGCATAGGTCACCCTTCGATCGATTGTAGAACTTGGAAACCCATTTAGGGAATATTCGTTCACATTTTTGTTGAACGCAGTTGGTTTTTACCATCCTGTATTAAAACATTTCCTTTTATCAATAGTGCAATTTATAAACGATGTTTTATGAGTAGAATAAATTTTCCAATGGTAAACTTAACTGTTTTTTCGACGTTATTTTACCAGCTAACTAAAAATAGGAAAGCCCTGAACCCTTTCCTCTAAATTTAGTTAGTATTAAGATTCTTTTTCAGGGAGTGCAGTGGAGCTGACGCTGAGATCATTTAGTATTTGGTTATATCATCGCTAGTCTCACTGAACTCTTCTGAATTCTACATGTCATGTGTGGTCTGGCGTCTCCTTACCAGCAACAGGTCCCAGGTTCAAACTAGTTAATTCCCTAAAAAACACGCTCAGAGCGTCATTGTGCGAAAGTGGTAGGGAGACACGATATAGAACAAACAGACACCACCATGAATGTTAAGATAATGGCGAAACTGCCAGGATGGTAAAATACCATGGTTGAAGGTCGACCACATGCCCAACTAGGTCAGAAAAATACCTGCTAAAAAATTTCGTAGTAAAAATTTTTTTATAAAGTTATACATAGTCGAAAACAGTAGCTGCAGCTATAGATAGTAAAAGTATTCAAGAAAGACATTCTACCAGAAACAATAGCATAATTAAGTTATGAATTTTGAAAATTGTTACAATTTTTCTCTCCAATGCAAGCGCGCAGGTGGCGGATACAGCGTTGACAAGTTGGTTCTGTCCCAACAAGTAAGTGAATGGATTGTCAGTCTTGGTAGTGTCAAGTCTTGTGAACAAAAAATTAATGAAACGCGTGAGATCGTATGAGCGCACTTTGACCCGAAGTAGGGCATGTGAATTGCTTTTAAAACAGAAAATAAGGGATTCGGAAAGATTAGCAATGGCAAATCGAGACCTTGACCGAATTGAGGTAGAGACCCAGCATGAAAATCGACAGAGAATAGAGGACAGTACAACAGACGATGCAGTATCGCGAGAAGTAGGACAGATAACGAACCATAACGAGGATAATGTACGCCAAGGCACAGAAAACCTAGGTCAGCATACGACAGAGGAGCAGGAAAGTAGAGACACAGTCGATGAGGATTCTAACTTGCGTCTTGAATACGTAGAACCCATAGTACAAGTAATCAGAGCTCCCTCACCACAGAGTACAAAGAATGTGAGCAGAAACGTGCCACAGCACAGTTCAATGCAATCGGTTGCGAACCAACACTTGGGCGAAAACACAGAGCGTAGGAAGCCGAAAGAAAACGCCAAAGGACCCCACCAATCTGGCAGAATTATTACAACAAATTACGGAAAACATGACAAGGCAAAATAAAGACATAGCGAACCAAATTCAAATTCAGAATGCAGAAACCACGAGACAAATGCGTGAGATTAAAGAACAAAACAAAAAAAATCAGTTACACCTAAGTCATATTGAAAACGAGGCAAAAGAATCTCGAGAAGTGATAGGAAACTTAATAACAGGTCACAATCAATTGAGAACAGAGATTGACAAGGTACAAGCGGACGTACAAACATTTCGTAATGGCACTCAGGACGAGATCAAAACATT
The DNA here is from genome assembly GCF_023897955.1 of Schistocerca gregaria. NCBI lineage: Eukaryota > Metazoa > Arthropoda > Insecta > Orthoptera > Acrididae > Schistocerca > Schistocerca gregaria. The sequence continues at coordinate 89,875,570 of NC_064923.1, forward strand.
ACGTAAAAACACCCAGGGAGAAGTCAAGAAACTAAAGAAACAGATAAACGAAATTACTAGACGAGCAGCAGGTACAGCGCGTGAAATTGTTGAAAACAGTGTGTTACACAAACGTATCACCAAAGCAGCGCTGAAAAGATATGATAACCGCATAGTCAAAATAGAAGCGCAAACGAAGCGACAATTTCAGAAATTAAGAAGAGAGTTGTTGCAAACTATTGAAGAGCGTAGTGAACAGGATCGAACAAGCACTGAGGCTGCAACCATGTCCGTATCTGTAACAGCACCGGAGAAACAAGAAATTAACGAAGATATTACGCATTTTCGATTCCAATCACAGGCGGAAAGCAGCATATGTGAAATCAGACAGCCTGCACCGTGGGTACGCGAAAGTTACAGTGGACAATATCCAATGGGTCTACCACAACCGGAAAGAACGACGGGAGAAATGATCAGAAACAAAAGTGGCGAAGAATCGCGAATTTCATATGGAACTATGACGAAGTACGACAACGATCATTTCCTCACAGTCAGAAAATTTCAACACTTTCGAGAAGGAAACTCATTACATCCACGAACTTTTATTGATCAATTCCGAGTAGTATTACCAGAACACTGGACGCTAGCACACAAATTAGACTTTATATGTGCACACATGTTAGGAACAGTCGCAGAAATCATGCAAAATGTTGCAGCGACATGCCGATCGTACGAAGATTTCAGAGAGAAGTTTCTCTTACGATATTGGTCCAGCGAAGCACAGAACAGAGAGGAGTACGAATTATTACAGAACCCATATTTTGAAAATTCAGTAGAGAAGAGCCCCGTGAAATTTTTCGAAGTAATGGCAAACAAAAATCAATGCTTAGATGTACCATATAGTGACGGAGAGTTGATTAAATTATGCGCGATGAAGCTACCATTGAAATACCAACAATCATTAGTAGGTCGCGGAGGCAATGACGTCGAAGCATTTAAAGGTATTCTAAGGGAACTAGAGTTCATATTTTCCGAAGATGACGCAAGAAAAAGACGAAGCGCACGTGAAAACGAAAGCAAAAAGCAGTGGAATCCACAAGACACAGTACGAAGAAACAATAATTACGAACCACGTGATAACTTTGCACCAAGAAAAGACAATAGATTTCAACAAAGAACCGGTTATGGATTTAGAAGAGAATATGGCAATAACTATAATTCACCCAGGAACGGCAACAACTACTACAGAGAGAATAACGACAACCGGAACAGGTACTGGAGAACCAATAGACCGACAAATTATCAACAAAGAAACCACTATCAACAAGCTGAACAAGAAAAGCGAATACAGATAGAAGAGGAGGAGGTAAGACCACCAAACCCCAATAAAAGTTCGATTTGACAGCTAAGCGCCCATGCCAAAGAGAATGACGCACTGACCCAGGACAATTGCAGCACCTTGAAGAGAGAAGTAAAAATCTTATCACGAGAAGAGAAGAAGGAAGAAACAAATCCGCAGGGACCATATGAAAACGAAGACAAGAAAACAACAATATCGTGTTGGGACGAAATTAATTGGGAGAATACTGACGAGGAAGATGAATTACCAGAGGCATGCACAACGAATGTAGGAAGAAAGGACGAAGTAATGAGTATTGCAGAGCTATTTGAGATGGAAACCAGGGAAAGCGAATTCAATGAGGATAATGCACAGTCGACAGAAGTTGAAAATAAGTTACGAGTGGGCACACAACCCAACGTATATAATGAAGGAAGTTATGAAGCGATAATTAGAGCATTTAGATACGATTATGTGGAAGTAGCGACGAAAAAGGAGAAGATAGACGAGGATAAGGAAAAAGTAGAAGATGTAGAAGAAAGCGTAAATGAAGGAAGAAATAGAGAAGAGGAAATAAAAGAGAGAGAAGTAGCAGTCGAAGCTTATCCTACAGAAAGTTCGAATTCACAAGGGAAATTCCTAAAAAGACTCATGTATGATTCAGTGGAGGATTCGTTGATGCAAGAAGAAGAAGAACAGAACCAACCCTTTCAAATTTAATCAATTGTAAAGGCTATGGTAAAGCATATCCCAGTCAATATTGTAATTGATAGCGGAAGTGAACTGACTGCGATCTCAGAAAATTTATTCATGCAGTGTAATGCCAGTGAGGAATTGCCAGTTCTGAAAACACGTAAGATTAAAGTAAGAGATCCTATTAGAAACAATGCTGTGGAAGTTACGAGACAAACAAGGTTAACTCTTTCGTGCGAAGGTCAAAAGATCGAAGCCAACTTTGTGATTATACCTAAACTAACTGTAGATTTGATTATAGGTGCAGATTTTTTAAATGAGAGACGAGCGATAATAGATATGGGGAAAGGTAGCGTAGCATTCGGGAATGTCACAGTTCTCTTTAAGCAAAAGCTAAAATTAGAAGAAATACCAGTTATAAACAAACAATTAAGAATGATGCGAGATAAAGAGGATGAAGAATTAGAATGGTATGCACAAAAGGGGGAATCGCCTCTACTCATGTTAGAAGTCCAGAAAGAGGTCGACAAAAAATTACAAGAACTTCAAGGTATTTCGGAACACAGTAAAAGAGAATTAGAGGATATTTTACGAGATAAAGCAGAGGTATTTTTACCTAAGACCGGCAGTATTAAACACTTTCAGTACAAGCTTGAAGATTAATTTTATTACTCGTAAATAATCAGCACAATATTTCAAGATTATGTTGCAGATAAGATGGTCAGGAGAAAGAAGAATGAAGAGAGAGGAAGGTGGGAAAAAGAAAGTAGTTTCAATAATAACACCAATAGTACCATAGCTTAAGGTGAAGGGATAAAGTGTAGATAGTCTAACAGCATGAAATACTAAAATACTATACACCACGACACTACACAAAAATAAAAAACGAAATTGAGGATTCTTGAGTAGACATTAAGACTCCAAATATCTTAGAATTGCAACATGGAAAGGGCGCCGAAATTTGTAAAGCTTTTTAAGAAGGCGTAAAACAAGTAGGTACTAGATATATGTTAGAAGATTATAAGTAAAACTTTTTGTAAGAACCATTGTAAAAACTCCAGCAAGGAAGAGATGCAACGACCCACAAGTTGCAATGCGAGATGTATCAAAAGATTGTAATTGAAGGACGTAATCAGCAAGACACGATTCCTACATAGCAGGAGCGTCGACAGAAGGGAAAGGACAGCGAAACTAACAGACGGCCCTTGTACAGAAAATGGGCAATTAATTTGCCCGCTAGATGGAACCTTGCTGGGATGGAACACCAAGCCGCACAGTGACAGACCCCTGCTGAGACGCGGCGGGACGGCATTGGGACGGTGAACGCCAGAAGGGTCTCTGAGCCTGGACACAGCGGAGTGAGCAAAAAAACGGCCGGACGAGAAGACCGCTTGGGCAAGCCACCGCTGGCAAAAAATATGCATAAAAGTCACACTACTACTATTAAACAGCACGCTGATGCACGAAACTGAAGAAGAACTTCCACAAAGTAAAAATGACACGCCCAAACAATTTATCAAACTGTTACTAGGAGGAGAACTTCAAAGCGACTAGTTATCAATAAATATTTCCATATCCTGCCCAGAGAAGAACCAAGAAGCAGAGAAAAAGCAGGAAGAACAGAAGTTGAAGATTCGCAAGATTGAGACCAAGAAAGAAGATGGGTGAAGAATAGACGACATACCTTCCCCAATCCCTATCCTATTGTAAACTAGTCGTCTGCGAAGTATTACAACGAAAAGCGACCGCTTTCAGCGACATATAACGATGACTTTCACGCATACAAAGCCAGTAAACCACGAGATTCTGCACTCACAGCTCCATTGCATTATGGGACCTGCACAACAGCGACACACACTTGCAAAGCCATCAAGAAACGACGAACGAAGCTGTACATCAAATACTTGCCCCATCCATCTCGCTCAAGTCCATCACCTTCGTGCAAAAACATTCGTCAAGCACATGCTTAAACACTCATAGGATTGTGTGAATGTGTGAAATCAAATTATGTGATGTAGGAATTGTGCAAAAGAAACGTGTGAAAAACTAAATAACTTAAGCACACCAGACAGCTAATAAACTACAAAATAACAGTCATTCACTATGGACTTAAATAAAAAATAGACTATCGATAAAAATGAGTCATTAGTTCTGAAATGGACAGTATATAAACAAACAATATTCCACTTATTTTCTCCTCATAAAAATGAAAGAATAACTATATTTTACTTAGTTTCTCCTTATAAAAACAAACAATAAAAAATTATCTTGTTGGATGTTTTCCTTTTTTTTAACATTTATACTATTCGTTAGGATAATATCTCAATACTTGTGTATGTATATTTCTTTGTCAAAGCAATTCTAGGAAATAATTCTGATTTGTTAGTGTAACAATGTTGAAATAGGTGTCTAGAAACAAAAACATTTTAACTTGTACATGACATTTAGAAAATGTGTTAGGAATAGATTTTACTCAATTACTACATTTATAAAAAAAATATTTCTAAGAAAATCGATGTGAAAGACTCCTCACTTTCGAAAACAAACTTCTTAAAAAACAAACTTCACACATAAATAAAGAAAGAAAATAATTAAAAATTAATAAGAGCATAAAAATATTCTTCTCTTGTCATTTTTAATTATAATGTGGAAGAATATAAAAATATAAATTAGTAACACAAACTAGCATAGAACAGAATAACGTGGCTGAACAGTAGGCAACAAAATTTAGACACCGCAATAATTTTTGACTGACTTAGACAACGATTCAATCATTGCCTAAATTCAGTGCAAAAATTAAGTTCGAAGGGTGGTGATATGTAAGGTGTCACACAAATCCAACACCTTCCATGAAAACCCAGACATAATAAGCAAATCTACTAGTATGTCACATAGCTCCGAATAAATCGTGACATTAAGTTAACCAAAGTAATACGAGTAACGAGTGAGCAAATGGAATATCACAGACTAACACAAGAATGCCTAAATGCATGTCGTACCTTCCCACCGTGAGGCAGACGCAGTTCCGAGAGGAGAAACGAGGACAGAAGCCGAGAGCAGAACCGTGTTAAGCTAGAATGCCTAAATGTATGTCGTACCTTCCCACCGTGAGGCAAACGCAGTTCCGAGGGGAGAAACGAGGACAGGAGCCGAGAGCAGAACCGTGTTAAGCTAGAAGGCCCTACGATAAGGGCCGGACACCCACGTCTACAGCTAACCACTAGGGCTCACCACCCGCACGTTTTAGCGTGAGACTTTTTCGCGTCTCAGGTACATCAAGGACCACCCCCCAGCCCATGTTAAAAGCTAGAGCCCTCCAGAAAAACAGTATAGATCTTACGACAACACAAAAAAGGGCCACACAACCCGCACGTTTTAGCGTAAGACTTTTTCGCGTCTCAGGTACGTCAAGGACCACCCCCCAGCCCATGTTAAAAGATAGAGCCCTTCAGAAGAACAGTATAGATCTTACGATAACGCTAAAAGGACCACACCAGCTGCAGGAATTTTTGTAGGCGGAGCTTAAGGTTAACATTGAGACCCTGATTGGTCAGATGAAAACATAGCCAGATAGTTTTTTTTTTAAACTAACTTCGGTAAATTGTAGTAAGGAGAAGTTAGAGGAGAGTTGGTTGCGAGACGGCGAGCTGGATATATGCTGCGCCGGCCGCTGCCGCCCTGACGGTGCTTAAACACCGACAAGGTAATGAACGCACGCGATGCCGCATTTTTGAGCGCATAAGGCTTCACTCAGAACTGCAGAAGTCTCATCTGTTACACCCCATTTTTGCGTAATACTAGTGTCGATCGTAAATTAAAGCTCATGGTGTTCACATTTGCCACTTGAAGTAAAAATCTGAAACGCGATGATTTCTCTGTTATATAGTTATCGAGAAGCCACATCAGCCACTGTAATTTACGACAGGTTAGATTAGTAATTAAAGATAATTGAGGGTCACTGTAGACCATTTTGATAGTTTTCTCTTTTGTGAAACTTAATTTAAACATAGATTATAGATGTGATATGGCATAGGTCACCCTTCGATCGATTGTAGAACTTGGGAACCCATTTAGGGAATATTCGTTCACATTTTTGTTGAACGCAGTTGGTTTTTACCATCCTGTATTAAAACATTTCCTTTTATCAATAGTGCAATTTATAAACGATGTTTTGTGAGTAAAATATAATTTCCAATTGTAAACTTAACTGCTTTTTCGACGATATTTTACCAGCTAACTAAAAATAGGAAATCCTTGAACCCTTTAAATTTAGTTAGTATTAAGATTCTTTTTCAGGGAGTGCAGTGGAGCTGACGCTGAGATCATTTAGTATTTGGTTATATCATCGCTAGTCTCACTGAACTCTTCTGAATTCTACATGTCATGTGTGGTCTGGCGTCTCCATACCAGCAACAGGTCCCAGGTTCAAACTAGTTAATTCCCTAAAAAACACGCTCAGAGCGTCGTTGCGCGAAAGTGGTAATGAGACACGATATAGAACAAACAGACACCACCATGAATGTTTAGAAGTATTTTCCAAAATAGCTCTGAGCACCATGGAACTTAACTTCTGAGGCCATCAGTCCCGTAGAACTTAGAACTACTTAAACGTAACTAACCTAAGGACATCACACACATCCGTGCCCGAGGCAGGATTTGAACCTGCGACCGTAGCGGTCACGCGTTTCCAGACTGTAACGCCTAGAACCGGTCGGCCACTCTGGCCGGCACAGTATTTTCCACTAACGTGCTCGCTTCATTGAACAATACTTCGCGCTCGAGCATTTAGGGAAGCAGTGTGACGGAGAAAGTGACAAAGGATGCGCGCCGAAGTTTAACAAGCTGTACAATTTTAAGGTCGTAACTCCGTGTTATCAAAATTATGGCCCAAATTTTCGCTGGGGATCGATTGCTGGGGCTGATATCTTGCAACTGTGCTTCTCCTTAAAATATGTGGTCAAGTTGGTAATTTTTCCTTCTCACTAATGTCTACGAGAAAAGATGTTCCTAGTGCGGAACCCCGAGGAACGTCTGATTTTGCAATACCTTGATCGGATAACTGTTCAAATACTGTTGCGTAAGGGCTTCAAGCAATCTGCTGCTCAGATAGCAATTAACTACTCTACTCTTAATGCCCGAGTTTTAGTTTATTTGCCAATAGAACGCGCACCGAGACGAGACTAAACCCGACTGCAGTAGCCAGACAAGTAACTGACGCCCTGTGAATCAGAGGCGTAGAGCAAAAGAGGCCAGTAACAGAGTGTCCAGTGAAGTGCACAGGCGGAAAGATTATTTATTTACGGTAAGTTCTATGGGACCAAACTGCTGAGGTCATCGGTCCCTAGGCTTACACACTACTTAATCTAACTTAAACTAACTTACTCTACGGACAACACACACACACACACACACACACACACACACACACACACACACACACACATATGCCCAAGGTAGGACTCGAACCTCCGACGGGGCGAGTCGCGCGAACCGTGGCCTTGCCTTATTAGATCGCACTGCTACCCAGCGAGGCGGAAAGATTATTGTGGGTTCAAAAGCGAGAGACTGGGATACAAATGAACAGAGGGTCGTATTTGGAAGAGCATAGGGCTGCCGCTTCAGATCACTCACGTTCGTTCGCAAGCAAATAGGTAGCTGGTTGAAAGGATGGTTGGATCCATAAGTGTGGGCGAATCACGTTTTCTATGTAATTATGACAGAAAATAGTATCAATTTCGAGTGGTATAGAGATGAGGTGTGGCCGCGTGTAAAACATTCCAGACACCCTCGTGTTGGCAATGTATGATCTTTTCTGGGCTGCAGCTTCTGATTGGTTGCCAAAGTCTCAGGATCTGACAACTATTGCCCGCCTGACACCATCAAGACCCTGACAGATGTCCTTATAGCAGTGGAGCAAAAATCTACAATCACATAGTGGCCCACAGCCACTATGAACTATCTGCTTGTTGTGAAAGAGTTGATCTCTCGTTTTACATAAAATACACGTAAAGGAGCTACTCACCTGCAGCAGACCGATTTGTGGAGCACGGAGACACACAACAGTAAGCAACATTCACACCAATCTTCGAACTCTTGCTCTTTTTCTTGCAAAAGTATACACAATGACATACACAATCACACCAACTTAGAGCCCCGTTGGATTACTAAAAGCAGTTGCCTGAACTGATGGAGTTGGGGACGGGATAGAGACGGATGCAGAGAGTGTTTAGTGGGAAAATTGCAGGTCTTTGGATAGATGACTCCACAGCCGCACACGGCAAAAGCAGTACAGAGGATACTGCAAAAAAGAACTACAGGGAGAATGAGTTGGTAGAAAGGGAACGGAGGGAACGAGAGGAAGGTGGAGAAGAAGAGGGAGAAAGGTAGGTGAGGGAGAAAGGAGAGGGATAGGAAAATAGGAAAGAAGGACAGACACAAAGACAGGGATGCAGACAAAGAGAGGAACAGAGGTGGAATAGAGAGACGGAGAGGGAGAAAGAGAGAGACAAAATGCGTACATGGAGGAGTGGAGGGGGAAGAGTGGTGAGAGAAGTGGGTGGAAGATCTGGAGGTACTGGGAAATATATTAGTGGAGTTTAGGCTAAGGGAACTGCAAGAACACACATTTTGCTGGAGTGTAAGGCAAGTTGAAATGAGAGAGTAATAGAGACATGGTGATAAATATACGCGTACATATGATAAACCCCTTCGCTTAAAAATATTTCTCTTCTTCATACCTCTTCCATGTTGCCACAGATGACGTGTCTCTGATCTCACTTGTACTAAGATTGCAGAACTCGTGAGGTGCCTATTTACTTCTACTGCCCTGAGTGGAATGCGTAAGTTCTAATAAATGTTCACCACCCTGCAGTCTTCTGTAGTTGTCGCCTCCTGCGCAGAAAACAGCACGTAGGTCGTGAATCCGTAATCTGGAGGCTGTAAGAAACTGCCACTGGCTTTTTATAGTAGAACACGAGAAACTGCACAATTACTTTCCACTTTAGGGTCACAACTCTCACATTTACAAACTAGACATTGCAAATTAAGTCTTAACTGATACAGATCGCGGCAGACAACATGTCTGTCCTCCGAGACTGCCGAACCAGCTCTGATCTTACAGCCGAACCACTTCGCCCGCCATCCAAGTTAGGCGCGATCCGAAGATTACCGAAGTGCTTCGTCTGCCTTTTCGTTAAGCAGTTGTTTATTATTCTGCTGGTTATTAATACTTGTAAAATAATGCAATGGTAGCTAGCTATTGAGAGATTATTTAAATATGAAATGCAAGTAAATATTCATAAGAGGAAATTATGATTTTGGCGCGCGGTTTCCGAATGCAGCAGCCAATCACGGAGAAGGACCACATTTTAGCCGGTCTTTCTCATGATACCCATACCGAACAAACCATGTGTCATCTCTACCTCACACCACATTACGTCATATTTCCACTGCTGCCTTCTTAAATTCTCTAATAAGAGTTCCTGGTACAGGAATATGATGGCTGCAAAGCCAGAAATATTACAACACATGCTTTTCTCTATTTTTGTTGTTCCTCTACAAGTGTGTCTTTAGTTTCAGATTTTTTCTACTTACCTGTTCCGTTAACGGACAGTGTCTTGAAATTAAATTATATGATGAATATCAACAAAATCAGGACTAGGAAATATTTACTTTTACTTTTAAGGGCTTCTCCACTCATCAGTAGTTGCCCTGTATTTATATCTGCCAGCTTTCACGATCATGGCACTCTTCCTCTTTTTGACCTCTCTTCCTCATCGTTCCAATTATTCCCATTCTCCACGTTATTCTCGACTGTCACTCTTGCTTCTTCCTGGCGGCGACCGTTCAAATGGTTCAAATGTCTCTCTCTGAGCACTATGGGACTTAACATCTATGGCATCAGTCCCCTAGAACTTAGAACTACTTAAACATAATTAACCTAAGGACATCGCACAACACCCAGTCATCACGAGGCAGGGAAAATCCCTGACCCCGCCGGGAATCAAACCCGGGAACCCGGGCGTGGGAAGCGAGAACGCTACCGCACGACCGCGGCGACCGTTCCAGAATTGTTTTTGTCCATCGTCGTTGCTCTATTCACCGTACGTGGCCATACCATTAAAGAGCTCCATTCTCAATTCTTTGTATCCATTATCTCCCTAATTTCCCCGTTTCTTCTCCTCTCTGATCTATACATTCTGGCTGCCCTCCTTATTCCATCAATTTCTACTGCCTGTGCTTCTCTGTCGCTCCCACGGGATCCAACCTTCCACATCACATGTTTGTATAGTTTTCACTGTTGTTTGCAAAATCCTCTCCTTTGTTTCTTCTGATATTTTCCAGCTCCACAGAACTCCATTTAGCATTTTAATTGCTGGGCTGCTCTTGCCTGCTATATCTTGCGTTCCGCACCTGCTTCAGAGGTTTCCGACGGGTGGATAATCGATCCCAAGTATTTAAACTGCTTTGCGGCTTTAATAGTTCCTTGCGGCAGTACTATAGCCCTCCAGTCCCCTCCCACTACTAGATATTTTTTGCTCATATTTACTCCGTTCCCGCCTCGTTCAAATGCTTCCATTAACTTGCTGTAATAAATTTGACATCCTCTCTACTTTGTGCTATCTGTAACTGATCATCAGAAATAATAATGTGTAGAGAGTATCATGCTGGAAAGGAAATCGCATACCTCCGCATGACTGATTCCAACATACCAATATATACTGCGTATGTATTTTAAACAGGGTCAGCGACATACTGCAGCGCTAAGTCCTTTAGATGTCTGAAATGTGTCACTCAACTTTCTCCCTACTTCAACTGTTGTGAACGATTGGTGATCATCTGAATTAGGGACATCTGTTGCGCTTCTGCACTTCTATACTCCACTGCTTCCCATACTCCGTTGATGGGTACAGGACTATACGGGTCTTGTGAATCCATAAATAATATGTGTACTTCCTGATCCTTAGAATACATCTTCTCACTTATTTGTCTAAGACTAAAAATATGATCCATGCAAGATCGTTCAATTATAAAAGCTGCCTGTTCCCCTCTCGTCTTTCCCTCAATCTCATTCACCAACCGGTTTTTCAGTGCAGCGCAGATAGAAGCCTTAATATTAATTCCCCTATAATTATATGGATGCTTCTGTTTCCTTTTTTGTAGATAGCAGATATGTTTGACACGCACGACTTTCTTATTATTTCCTCTCTCTCCATAAAACGACTGAGCAATTTACGTATAAGTCCCACCATTTGAAGGGCTTATATTTCCACAATTCCATCACAACTCCTCCCAGCCTACTTGCCTTTCCATTTCTTGCCTTATTCAGTATCTCTTTTACTTCTTCCTCTAGTATGGGATCTTCATTACCTAATGTACTTCTATCACGTGGTCTCTTCTTTTCTCTACAAGAAGTTCTTCAAAGTTTTCTCTCCACTGTCCACTAGGTATAGGCTGTGTTGTGAGTGCAGGATTGCTAGCCATTTTCATCTTCCTTATCATCCTCCATGCCTCTGATGATTTCCCCTATCCATGAGATTTCCCCACACACTCTTTCTTATTCATCTTCCTTACACTTTATTATTAATTTCTTAGCCTTGTTTTACGTAACTTGTTCCTATTCCAGTCATCTTCACTCCCAGAGTTTAAACATAAATGATATAGTTTCTTATTTTCCTGAGCCACCTCCAACAACTCCGTGGTCATCCATTTAGTTCTTACTCTTCTCTCCCTGTTCCTCCCTAAAGCCTCCTTCGCCGCTGCCTTAATTGACGGTCCCAGGAAACTGTACAGCTCATAAGCACTCCAGTGCTCCTCCACTGCATCTAATCTTAGATTTAATCTTTGCTGATACAAACTATTCACACTTTCTTCTTGTAGCAGATGTACCCTATATTTCAGATCCTCTATAGTTCTACTACCAGCATCCTCCTCTTTCTCCCCCTGTTGGTCTTAATCAGAAAAGTAATTTTTTAAGTAGCTATAAAACAATCGGATCCACCCTCTTGTTTGTACCCTTAATTGCCCACTGCCTCCGCACTATTGCACAGTCTATAATTGATTTTAGGTTCCTTGACGGACTGGCCAGGACGTACTTATGTATATCTTTTTGCTAGAATTTACAGAAATTAATCAACCTAATCCTCTATCGTTTTCTACATGCTAGAATTTATAGAAGTTAATCAACCTCATCCTCTATCGTTTTCTACATCCTCTTCCCGTGGCCCTAAGACGTCATCATTTAATCATTTCCAATTCGTCCACTTAAGTCCTGCTTTATTAAGAAGTCACGTTCATCTGGATATTAGTCAACCACTTCTTGTAAGTCATCTCAGTAAACCCTCTTCTCTTCAGGAGCATCTTCGTTAGGGCCATAAACCTCAATTAATTCCAGTTTTATTCCATGAATTTTTAGTGTTACACTTATTATTCTTTCATTCACTTCTTTACACTCAATTATTCCTTGTTCCCATTTTCTTTTTATAATAACTGATACTCCTTATTTTTCTCTTTCAGTATGTTTCCACTCCACTCCAAATGAGAATATACTCTCCAATTACTTCTTGTCCACATCGATTCTTTATCTTCCCTCTCATTACCAGAATATCCCCAATTATATCCTCTATTTTTCATGCTAATCACTGTACTTCCGTGTTGCACAATTCAGAGTCCTTGTTCTTGTCCAGAATCGATGCCCTTTGATCCGTCCGACTTTTGTAATTAGTTTGAGAAACGTAGCAAAACCTGCTTTTTCCCGGGTGGTATACAAACCCCCCGCCGAACCTCCAACCTAGAGGACCGCTATTTTTCCTCGGGGTTTACTCCCCTACGGGGGCTGCCTTCACTGTGGCTAAGAGTCCCCCCCCCCCCCCCTACCCTGTGTTATGATTTCAAGAAAGAAAAGTTCAGGACTGGATAAAGGAAACGGTCGGCCGTTGTGAGACACTACTTGTCTGGTGGTTCTGCAAGAGACCTGTCCGGCGTGGGAGACCCTGCCAATCTCTACGCTAAGGCCTGTATATGCACTCTACTTCATTGAAATACGCAAACCTTCTCTCCTGCACTCACTCTGCTACTTTAAGGCGGTGTCTCCTCGGGAGAGAGACTAGGAAATGAAGCACAAAAAGTGGTGTACTTGAGCAGCAAAATAAGTGTTTATGCACGAAGTGGAGGTTGATATAAAATGCACGGACACAACAGAGAGAATAGTGTTGAAACGGACAGGCATTTATTAACGCTGAATGAAATTTAAATATTAGGTAGTGTTTTCTGAAGATATCTGTTTGGAGTGTATGGAAGTGAAACATGTATGTTAAGCAGTTTACGTAAGAAAATAGTAGAAGCCATTGAAATCTGATGCTACAGGCAAATGCTGAAGGTCAAATAGTAGATAAAGTAACTAAGCAAGAGCTGCTGAATCTGATTGTGCGGAAAATAAATTCATGGTACAACTTACCTAAAAGTAGATATCAGTAAGGCTTGCACAGGGCAAACTAAGGTAGGAGCTGCTGACCCTCTCGTAGTTAGTGGAACAAAATTTGTAGAATGAGTTAACTCCCTCTCTCTCTCTCTCTCTCTCCCTCCCTCTCTCTCTCCCTCCCTCTCTCTCTCTCTCTCTCTCTCTCTCTCTCTCTCTCTCTCTCTCTCTCTCTCCCTCCCTCCCTCCCGCTTCCTCCTTTCTTCCACTTGCAAAAAGCATGGACTAAAATGCAACATAAGTTTTGCAGTTACAGAGTGGTGACGTAAGATATTGATTACGAAAGGAGAAGAGCAAGTGAAACATATCTCCAATACTTCTGAAACGAATGAGCAAAAAGTCTTGTTTCCACTTGTTGTTCGGTCTGCCCCCGGTAGCAACAGGATGTCAATCCTAAGGGCCAGGGTTCGATCCTCGGCTGGGTCGAAGATTTTCACCGCTCAGGTACTGGGTGTTGTGTTGTTCTGATCATCATCATTTCATCTCCATCGACGCGCAAGTCGCCGAAGTGGCGTCAAGTCGAAAGACTTGCACCCGGCGAACGGTCTACCCGACCGGAGGCCATGGTCGCACGATCCAGTATTAACTTGTTGTTCGATTACAAATACTTTTGTCGTCCAGAGTAACCGAGCGTTACTTTTCAGTGCGTGAACATTCCTTCACCGTAGATGACGATTTTTGTTTTACTTGAAAACTAGCAAGCATTATCTTATAGTGAATTCTTCGAGTGTGTGCTTCTGTTGTCAGATTACTCTGATACTCTGTCGCATCGTTTTTGTGTCTGCTTGAGTATCTTTCCCTAATTCTTGCGTAACTTTTGTGAGCTATGTTTATGATGTTGACAATTTCACAGCAGAAAAATTCGTACTTGATAGCCTTGAAATATGAGAAATACGTCTTGGAGTCGATATAAATTTACGTTACGTAACGTTTCCAAGGAGCTGAACCGTCAGTTATCTGCTTCTGTAAAAATGTTCTTTAATCAAAGTATCCGCGTCTGTCATTTACGGTTCACTCCATGGCAACGACTAGTTTCTCACTGACTTACTTTTCAATGGTACACAATAAGCCATATCATTCTGTCGAAGAATTGCATTAAATGCGTTTAAAAGCGCATCACGCAACCGATTTACTTTTTGTTTGCAAAATTGAAATATAACGTTAAAATTTTCAAAGTATGTGAGACTGAAGTGCAGTAGTAACTGCTCAAGATGGATATTTACATACTAGTGATTATTTCCTGGTGCATTTGACTGATACTGACCGCAAAAGCAACTCTGAGTAATCTTGTTTACATACCAATGCAACGGACTGATAATGAATATGCATCAGACTATAATAAATACTTAAAAGCAGCAGAACTCATTTACTTTTATTTAAACAAAAATAAACAAACATAAGACGTCTCTGGCTTAATGACACCGCCATTCCGTCTGCTCTATTGCTCTGGATCTAAAGAAGCTTTAAACGTTCTACCAGTCCTGCGCCCGTAGTCCTGCATGTAGAGCTCTTCGCATCGGAAGAGGCATCTGAAAGAAGACGTTGCTGTACCATGCCCTGTAACCAGTAAACCGTACAACTGATCTGATCTGGTTCAAATGGCTCTGAGCACTATGGGACTTAACATGTGAGGTCATCAGTCCCAGAGAACTTGGAACTACTTAAACCCAACTAACCTAAGGACATCACGTACACCAATGCCCGAGGCAGGATTCGAACCTGCGACCGCAGCAGTCTCGCTGTTCCGGACTGAAGCGCCCAGAACCGCTCGGCCACCGTGGCCGGCGATCTGATCTGGTACTGACCACGTAGTTACCAAAATTTTCGCATCTTGTAGTCCAAATCATTCGTACTAACACAATGGACACAGTAGCTTAATGTTCAGACAGCAGGTAAGTTTCAATAAAAAAAAGGAATATATGCTGCTGACCCGAGCGGCAGTAATACGCAACTGCTAAGCAGATGCACAACACAGATTGATAAAACACAAGGTGTGGAAAATACGAGTGCATTACCCGTTCGCATCTAAATTTGTCCATCAAATACTTTAAACTAAATATGCACTTATTTGTGACCAGGCTGACCAACTTTGCAATTTTGTTGCTAGATCTAGAGTTTTTTTAATTCAATTTGGCGACAAGATTTTTAGCTTTGCGACATGTCTCATTTCTGGAGATTTTAAAAGTTTTAGGTTTCAGTTTGTCATGAAATGTGACAATTGTTGCAATGATTAAATACAACTTGTTTCATTTATCGTTAGCATCCCAAAATATCAATTTTATTGATATGTCGGCGGGGTAAATATCGGCTAAAAGCATTGCGTATGTCTTTCCGATATATCGCTGTCCAATATCCCTGATTTTCCCTAGTGCTGATCATGGCTTCTAAGTGACAATAACAAAATCCAATTAGTTCTCGTCCGCGCTTTTAAGAAGCTGTTTAATGATAGTCACTTATTTCATAAATTCACTGAAATGGGTAAGATGCAGTACCTGTAAAGATTTCGAGCAGAGTAGCTAAAAAATGAACGCTTTGAAAAATGGTTGTGTAGAGTGCAGGGAGCCGACACAAACCGCTATTGTAAGTATTGTGAAGTCCAGTTATCAGTTAAAGTAAGTGATTTAACGAAACATATAAACATTAACAAGTGTAAAAAGGCGGAAGCACCTTTTAGTATTTCATATCAACATGTGCTATCATTCAAATCAGTGAATATTAAAACAAAACAAGTGGAAGCACTAACTTCATTACACATTGCCAAACACTGTTCTTTCAGAGTAACTGGCCACATTTGCCAAATCTGTAAGTCGCATTTTTCGGATAGGAAGGGTGCCAGTGAACTAATGATACAAAGAACAAAATGTGCTGCTATAATTCGCAATGTCATACAACCATATTTGGAGGAACACTTGTTAAAAGATATTTGGTGACAGTAAATACATCTTACTGATTGATGAAAGTAATGACTGTTCAGTTACAAAATTATTAGGAATAGCCATCAGATATTCAGGAACAAAGAAATACACTACTGGCCATTAAAATTGTTACACCACGAAGATGACGTGCTACAGACGTGAAATTTAACCAACAGGAAGAAGATGCTGTGATATGCAAATGATTAGCTTTTCAGAGCATTCACACAACGTTGGCGCCCGGTGGCGACACCTTCAATGTGCTGACATGAGGCAAGTTTCCAGCCGATTTCTCATACACAAACAGTAATTGACGGGCGTTGCCTGGTGAAACGTTGTTGTGATGCCTCGTGTAAGGAGGAGATATGCGTACCATCACGTTTCTGACTTTGATAAAGGGCGGATTGTAGCCTATCGCGATTGCGGTTTATCGTATCGCGACATTGCTGCTCGCGTTAGTCGAGATCCAATGACTGTTAGCAAAATATGGAATCGGTGCGTTCAGGAGGGTAATACGGAACGCTGTGCTGGATGCCAACGGCCTCGTATCACTAGCAGTCGAGGCGGCAGGCATCTTATCCGCATGGCTGTAACGGATTGTGCAGCCACGTCTCGATCCATGAGTCAACAGATGGAGACGTTTGCAAGGCAACAACCATCTGCACGAACAGTTCAGCGACGTTTGCAGCAACATGGACTATCAGCTCGGAGACCATGGCTGCGGTTACCCTTGACCCTGCGTCACAGACAGGAGCGCCTGCGATGGTGTACTCAACGACGAACCTGGGTGTACGAATGGCAAAACTTCATTTTTTCGGATAAATCCAGGTTCTGTTTACAGCATCATGATGGTCTCATCCGTGTTTGGCGTCACATTTCAGATGTGTTACGACACGTGGCTCTAACCTTCATTCGATCCCTGCGAAACACTACATTTCAGCAGGATAATGCACGACCGCATGTTGCAGATCCTGTACGGGCCTTTCTGGATACAGAAAATGTTCGATTGCTGCCCTGTCCAGCACATTCTCCAGATCTCTCACTAATTGAAAATGTCTGGTCAATGGTGGCCAAGCAACCGGCTCATCAAAAACACCAGTCACTACTCTTGATGAACTGTGGTATCGTGTTGAAGTTGGATGGGCAGCTGTACCTGTACACGCCATCCAAGTTCTGTTTGACTCAATGCCCAGGCGTATCAAGGCCGTTATTACGGCCAGAGGTGGTTGTTCTGGGTATTGATTTCTCAGGATCTCTGCACCCAAATTGCGTGAAAATGTAATCACATGTCAGTTCTAGTATAATATATTTGTCCAGTGAATACCCGTTTATCAGCTGCATTTCTTCTTGGTGTAGCAATTTTAATGGCCAGTAGTGTACGTTGTTTGCAATCTACTTGCAGGTAATACAATTAAATGAATGCAACCCTGATGCTCTTGCGTCAGCCGTAAATACTTGTACAGAGAACAGATGGTTAAATTTTGCGAAATAAATAGAAATTGGGACCGATAGTGCATGGTGATGATTGGTATCAACAATTGCGCGTACGACAATCTGAATTACCTCACTTGCAGCTACTTAGATTCTCTGTAGATATTAATTTTGCAAGCTACCGCAGAATTGCTTCCTAGTAACTTAGATTTTGTAATCGTAGAAACCTACAACTTTTTCTCCCATTCGTCAGTTAGGCAAGTCACAAGCAAGCAGCTGTATGAAGCAATTAACGAAGGAAAACTGTCTTCGAAACATGTGAATGTAAGTGTTACTTGCTGGCTGTCTATTTCTGTGGCAGTAAACAGAATACTTCAACAGCGGCTTTAACTGAAAACTCATTTTAGTGTAGCTAGAATCAATGAGCGTTGGCATGATCGCATTTTTCGTTGCGTCAGAAGCTTCTCACGAAATTCCAATCACCAACTTTCTACTCCGAATGCGAAAATACTTTGTTGACAACGACCTTCATTGGGAAAAACGTCCACCATGTAAGGCAAATCAGAGGTCGTACAGAAAGATATAGGTATTCGTTCTTCCTGCACGCTGTACAAGATTGGAAAAATAGAGAATTGTGAAGTTGGTTCGATGAACGCTCTGCCGAGCACTTAAATGTGATTTGCAGGGTATCCATGTAGATTTAGATGTAGATGTAGATGTAGAGATGTATACAGACCGTAATTATTAGACATTTATTGTTTTTTTTCATGCCGATACTAAAGCAAGTACAGCCGGTAAACAAACACTTCGAAGGTTAAAATCAAGATCCCACAAAACTTCTGGATTATTTATTGCTGCTTTTTATGTCTCTGTGTACGAGGTTTGTGCTTCCAGACAAACTGGAGAATCGTTTAGATCAAAAACCGTAGCTTGGTCATGAATCTGGAACGGAAATCTCTAGTGAAAAATTACCTAAGGAAGTTGAGAAGGATATTCATAAAAGGTTTCTTTAATTCATTGTTGGACTAGGAAATCAATTATGGCAATGTTTTCCCTGGAACATTGCTGTTTTGCAGGAAATGGCCCTATTTTCGCTTCATGAATGTATCAGACCTGTAAAAAAGTCTAATTGAAATAGCAAAAGTGTTTACAGACGGTAAAGACTATTAATAGCTGATGACCCACAGTGGAATATTTTAAGTAATGTAAAGTGGCATGAAGTGAATGTGTTAAAATTTTGGGTGCAAGTGTACTGTTATCGGGACCCCGAAGAAGAAAATCCTTTCCATGAACTGACAGTTATCGCCGTAAAGATGCTGTCACTCCCACATTCTAATGCAGATTTCGAGCGCGTTTACAGTTTTGTAAATAATACACAATCAAAAGAAAAGAACAGAATGAAAGTTAGGACATTACACTACCTATTTTGTGTCAAATATGACTAAGAAGGGAAGGGAAAGCAGATGTTGCCATTCATATGAACTGCCGAAAGAGTTGTTGCAAAAGATAGGGACTATGCACTGCTACTCTCAGTCATCAATTTCAGCCTCAACATCAACTTCAGCTTCCTTCTTTGAAGGGGAGGAAGAAAATGACGATGAGAAAATATAATTGAGCACAAGGTGTTGATGGCAGAATATAAAAATACATTTAATCGAGGTACCTATGTTTAATTTTAAGTTAGGGAAGCATGAGTAGTTTTTAGTAGCCATTCAACTACCTTTTGCAGGAAATGCTTGGTGTATTACAGATTTTGCGTGTTTTATAATATATTTGTCATAATTTTTATTATATGCATGGTACAATTGTCTTTTTCCCATTAATAGAATACTGGTGTCTTTGTTTACGTAGGTCACTTCTTTTTTACGTTTTTGGTAATACTGGTATCTTATATAATGCATGACACCAGTATTGCAAATAGTGGTGAAAAGATATTGCGATTACCAACTTATTCGCAATAGTCATATCATATTTTACGTAGGTTTGTTCTCTTACTTTTTTATCGTCTTGTTTGCAGTTGCGTGTCTTTAGTTCATCTCTACCCGACACCCTCTACTTCGCACGTCTGTTCCGTTAATTTAATTTCGTTTATCGACTTAAGTAATTCTCGTTTCCTAAAGTTTTTTCGTTATATAAGATTGTATCGTATAGATTTACGTTATGTACGTCTTTTTTGTCTCTTTACTGTGTTACATTTCTTTGTTTCTTTAGTTTCTCATATAAGACCCGTTGCCGCTACTGGATCATGCATCCGTTTAAATGATGTAACTGCAAGGTACGGTCGCTGTGATACAATTCATTATTTGTGAATACATTATAAGTTCGCTCTGTATTATCTTTGGTTTAGATATGACGTCATTGGTCAGAGGCGACGAGTGTTTCCTATTCGTAACTATTCCTCCCGTAATTTACTGAATGTCGGGAATGTAACGACTTTGAAGGGAATTTTTATGCTCCAACTGTCGACAACTGAAGCTCTCATGTTGGCCATCCTGTTCATTGCAAGGCTCAGACGTATCAATGAGGAGCAAGGGAAATATGTAATCAATACTCACAAAGACAGGCTTTCATTACATTATGTTTTCAAAGAAATCGAAGTAAGAGCAGAAACTGCTCGACACATAATATTGCAGGGGGAGCAATCAGACGCTCACACTCTGCGCATGCTCGATACAAAAGTCGGGAATTGCAACAGTTAATGAATAACAGCTACTCAAGCTGACTCAAATAACCATAAATTCCGACATCATATGAGAGCGCATTCTTATCTCCCAAGAGCCGCACGGGTTCTGGCCTCGTCAGTAGCTGCTTGATAACACAAGAGGACTTGGGACCCACTAGCCATCGCATCGTTTGCATAAATCACGAATTTACGAAGAACTTTGTCTCAAGGAAATATTACACATTTTTATACAACAAATTCCCGAATAATTGCAAAGATAAAAGCGGCCAAGGAGCGATCACGGTAACAGCATGTGAACTCACATTAAGGAAGATGGTACAAACGAAAACCTCCAACCTACGTCTTGACATCTTAATTTACAGTGAAGCGCCAAAGAAACTGGTATAGGCATGCGTATTCAAATATAGTGATATTTAAACAGACAGAATACGACGCTGCGGTCGACAACGCCTACATAAGAGAACAGATGTCTGGCGGAGTTGTTAGATCTGTTACAGCTGCTATAATGGCAGGTTATCAAGATTTAAGTGAGTTTGAACGTGGTGGTATGATCGGCGCACGAGACAGCATCTCCGAGATAGCGATAAAGTGGGATTTTCCCGTACGACCATTTCACGAGTATACCGTGAGTAACCCTTCCGCTAATTGCTGCAAATTTCAGTTATGGGGCATCAGCAAGTGTCAGCGTGCGAACAGTTCTACGAAACATCATTGGTATGGCCTTTCGGAGATGAAGGTCCACTCGTGTACCCTTGATGACTGCACGACACAAGACTTTACGCCTCGCCTAGGCCCGTCAACACCGACATAAGACTGTTGATGCCTGAAAACATGTTACCGATCGCACGAGTCTCATTTCAAATTGTATCGATCCTGTGGACGTGTACGGTTATGGAGACAGCCTCATGAATCCATGGACCCTGCATGTCAGCAGGGAACTGTTCAAGCTGGCGGAGCCTCTGTTAATAGGGTGCGACGTGTGCATTTGGAGTGGTAGTGGACCCCTGATATGCCAAGATACGACTCTGATAGGTGACAAGCACTGAAGCATCCTGTCTGATCACTTGCATACATTCATGCCCAGTGTGCATTCCGACGGATTTGGGAAATTCCAGAAAGACAATGTGAAATCCCACACGTCAGAATTATTACAGAGTGGCTCCAGGAACACCCTTCTGAGTTTAAACACTTCCGATGGCCACCAAAGTACCAACGCATGAACATTATTGAGCACATCTGGGATGCCTTGTAACGTGCTGTTCAGAAGAGATTTCCACCCCGTCATACTCTTTTACGGTTTTATGGACAGTCCTGCAGGATTCATAGTGTCGGTTCCCTCCAGTACTACCTCAGACATTATTCGTGTCCATGCCACGTTGTCTTGCGGCACTTCTGTATGTCCGCGGGCGCCCTACTTTATATTAGGGAGGTGTACCAGTTTCTAGTATGAATCGAAGCACTTCAAGGCAAAAAAAAACGCACTGATTGCTGGTGGTTACGTGGAGACATTAATTATCGATTTCACGAAATGATTGTGGAATACGTCTCTTCCCTGGCGCCTATCCAGTTCACTGCGCGGAAGGCATAATGTTGCACGGTCTTACTGACCTCCAGACCTTTGAACATGGTACACTCACTGTAGTCCGTCCTCTTGTCCAGCTTTCCACTGGTGCATTCGGCCCTGAGCTCATTTTTATGAATGACAGTGCGCGACTGCATCGAACACAGCAGTTGGAGGAGCTCTTGGAGTGAGAGAATATTCTGATAATGGTCTGGTCTACCCGTTCCTCCGACTTGAATCGCGTAGAGCAAGTGTGGAATGCGTTGGGAATACGTACTGTAGCCAGTCCACGTGCACCAGTGACCGTCCAGCAGTGGTCAACCGAACTGTTGGAGGAGTGGGACGCCCTGCCACGGGACCTCGCCAGCCTTGTGGCCAACACGGAATCTCGGTCCAGAGCGTGCACTGCCGTCCGTGGTGATCAAGCACCCCATCAAGAACAATGTTAAGCCTTTTTCCATGTCCAGAAGACAACCATGAATCCGACGGCTTCAGTCTTTGAACAATAGTCTCGTTTCTCTTCGTCCCA
Source organism: Schistocerca gregaria (assembly GCF_023897955.1). Classification (NCBI taxonomy): domain Eukaryota; kingdom Metazoa; phylum Arthropoda; class Insecta; order Orthoptera; family Acrididae; genus Schistocerca; species Schistocerca gregaria. The sequence goes on from NC_064923.1 coordinate 89,898,173, forward strand.
TTGCGTATTTCTTTCAGTTACCTTCTGTACTGTGTTGTATTGTACTGTAGTGTAGCAGTCCTTTCTATGTATGGTCAACATTTCAGCCAGCTATGGTACCTGGCAGTGATACGTCATGTGAAAGTTACTTTCGTCCTTATATTTTGCTCACTGGTCGTACATTTTCGCTGTTCGTGCATTAAAACTTCAGCCTCAGGCATGAGGCTACAAACTCACTAGCAATACAGTTTGCAGACGTTATCCACATATGCCACTCAATTCTCCTACAAAATTATATCAATGCATGACATTCAATTCACGAGTATGAAGTCATAATCGTTAAGATGCGTGAAAATATAGCTTTTCCTAACATGGCGTGCCGATGGTCCAGATTGTACTCATACCTTGAAGTTCGGTTCTCTAAGCGATCGAGGGATGGGGTGAGAGGAAGGGTGTTACTAGTACATCAGTAATCACCTTCCTGACTGGTTCAAATGGTTCAAATGGGTCTAAGCACTATGGCACTTAACTTCTGAGGTCATCAGTCCCCTAGAACGTGTTGTTGATGTTGTTGTTGTGGTCTTCAGTCCTGAGACTGGTTTGATGCTACGCTATCCTGTGCAAGCTTCTTCATCTCCCAGTACCTACTGCAATCTACATGCTTCTGAATCTGCTTGGTGTATTCATCTCTTGGTCTCCCTCTACGATTTTTACTCTCTACGCTGCCCTTAAATACTAAATTTGTGACCCCCTGATGCCTCAGAACATGTCCTACCAACAGGTTCCTTCTTCTTGTCAAGTTGTGCCACAAACTCCTCTTCTCCCCAATTCTATTCAATACTTCCTCATTAGTTATGTGGTCTACCCATCTAATCTTCATCATTCTTCTGTAGCACCACATTTCAAAAGCTTCTATTCTCTTCTTGCCCATGTTTCACTTCCATACATGGCTACACTCCATACAAATACTTTCAGAAACGACTTTCTGACACTTCAATCTATACTCCATGTTAACAAATTTCTCTTCTTCAGAAACGCTTTCCTTGCCATTGCCAGTCTACAATCTATATCCTCTCTACTACGACCATCATCAGTTATTTTGCTCCCCAAATAGCAAAACTCCTTTACTACTTTAAGTGTATCATTTCCTAATCTAATTCCCTCAGCATCACCCGACTTAATTCGACTACATTCCATTATCCTCGTTTTGCTTTTGTTGATGTTCATCTTATATCATCCTTTCAAGACACCGTCCATTCCGTTCAACTGCTCTTCCAGGTTCTTCGCTGTCTCTGACAGAATTACAATGTCATCGGCGAACCTTAAAGTTTTTATTTCTGCTCCATGAATTTTTATACCTACTCCGAATTTTTTCTTTTGTTACCTTTACTGCTTGCTCAATATACAGATTGAATAACATCGGGGATAGGCTACAACCCTGTTTCACTCTTCCCAACCACTGCTTCCCTTTCATGCCCCTCGGCTCTTATAACTTCCCTCTCGTTTCTGTACAAATTGTAAATAGCCTTTCGCTCCCTGTATTTTACCCCTGCCACCTTTAGAATTTGAAAGTTGACCCCTTCCACAATTCCTACTACTTGTCCTGTTCTGTGGGTTTGCCAGGGGGTTTCACAAATGCTGTTGGAGCACGACTACTCTTCTTGCTTCTGAGATGAATTAATGAGAAGAATGAAGCGCAAGTATCAATGTCCATCATGTAGGCTGCCAGAATTTCTAATTTTCTATCTGCAAAAGTTATAAAAAATTGTTAGTTTTACGCTGCAGGCGTTGCCAAGATACACCTACCGTTGTACACGCTCCACAGTGAAGGTTATTGACAGCTTTCGTATCCCAGACCAGGCGCCCTAGAGCGGATTGCCAAAACCTGCTAATGATTCCCCAACTGAGCTATCCAATCGCCTCATGATTGTCATTTTCGTGCCATCCAGCTGCTCGCCAAGCGCAGATGGTCTGCAGAACCGGCACTTCTCTATTTTCTATCTCGTCACCTTCCCGTCATCGAACCGACCGCGTGCCTTACGACGTTTAACTGCACAGAGTCAAGTCTGATAACAGTTTCGTCGACCATGGTTCGTTTCTCTGGTGAATCCTGCAGCTCGGATACCCGCAAATGAAGCAGAACCCCGTGGGCGCTGTCCAAACACGCAAGGCTCTCGAGCGCCGCCAGCACAAGCAGCTGAAGCCTGGAGCACAGGCGGAACTCTCGTCATCGTCACCTCCTTTCTCCCTCTCCGTCTTCCGTTGACCAGCCCCAGCACCAACGTCATTGGCGACTGTCAGGGACTCCTCACAAACCCCCCTGCAGTGCCTTCTGCTTCCGCGGGAGTCGGAGCAGTCCTCTGACACCCTCACTTCCAGCGACGTCACGGTAGACAGCATCAACCACCATCCCTTTCTCTATCTGGTGGTCGACACATCCAGGTCGTCATCCATAACTTCTTTCTGCGCCCCACAGCACCATCTTGGGAACTTCTGCCCTAACGCCGCTGTTTCGGGGAGGGGGGAGGGGGACGGGGGGGGTGGGGAGGGGATCTGCCACCGAGAGCTGCAGAGCTTGAATGGCCGCAGTGTCGGAGGAGATGGACCCCGATAGCCGACAGCACAACTAGCGCGCTAACATCTCTCGACGTGAGTGTACCGATAAGTAGCGTTCCACGCGGTCGGCATTCAGGCAGCGGCACAACGCACAGCCAGTCAGAAAGCCAGGGAAAGACGCGCGTCTGCCGAGTTACGGACCGATCAATTTTTGGCGCCGACGCCTCACTTGACAAATCCGGAATAAAAATGTCCTCCCACACGGGCAGTGTGCCTTTCGCCTAGAACATGCGACGACACACTCATTTCGTCCAACAAGCCCTTGAAAAATGTTCAAGTGTGTGTGAAATCTTATGGGACTTAACTGCTAAGGTCATCAGTCCCTAAGCTTACACACTACTTAACCTAAATTATCCTAAGGAGAAACACACACACCCATGCCCGAGGGAGGATTCGAACCTCCGCCGGGGTCAGCCGCACAGTCCATAACTGCAGCGCCCTTGATCGCTCGGCTAAAAAAATGTTCAAATGGCTCCGAGCACTATGGGACTTAACATCTGAGGTCATCAGTCCCCTAGAACATAGAACTACTGAAGCCTAACTAACCTACGGACATCAGACACATCCATGCCCGAGGCAGGATTCGAACCTGCGACAGTAGTAGTCGCGCGGTTCCGGACTGAAGCGCCTAGAACCGCTCGATCACAACGGCCGGCCCACTCGGCTAATCCCGCGAGGCAACAAGTCCTTGATGCCGTTGAAATTCGGCAATATTTTGGGGAGCTTTTCCTGAATGTGCTATAGAACAGGCAAAAGTTACCGAATATGTAATGTTTTCTTTACAGGCACATTAAGTATTTTCTCCCCCTTATGTATGAAAAATTACATCCTCCATATGAACACCCAATGCCGCGTGGCAATGCGTTCATTGAAGTTCTAGATGACGCGTTCACAAACATGTGGTGGGATGTCATTAATAACACTTTGAATTTCATCCCTCAATTGGTGTATTGTTTGTTTTCCATTCACATATACTTCTGGTTTCACAAATCCCCACAAAAAAGGTCACAAGGCGTAAGATCGCATGATGTGGCAGGCCGGTCCTGGTTGTCACGCAAAGAGATAATTTTTTAAAGGAAACTTTTCATTCAGCTGCGCAGTCGTTTCACGGGATGTTGAAGCCAAAAATCATCATTTTCATCAATAAGACTGAGAAACCAATCAGAAAGCAGGTTTCGGTAAAGGTCGCCGTTTATAGTGACGGCAGCTCCCTCATCATTTACAAAAAAGTACGGGCCGATCATTCCTACTACCCAGAAACCACACCACACAGTCGTGCATTGTGGACGCGTCTCGTCTTCCACAGTTTTCGTTACCCCAAATTCTGTACTTCTCCTTACTGACGTTCACACTGAGGTGGAAGTGCACCTCGTCTGAGAAAATTTTTCTTTTTCCGAAGTTCTCCTTCTCCGCTTGTCGAGCCAACACCCATTGAAGAAATCGATCTGCCGGCTTCAACTCTAGTGTAAGTTCAATCTTGTACGCATGCATTTTCAGATCTTGTGAAAGGATTTCATGCAGTGAACTTGGTGATAAATTCAAGGGTTGAACTCACCTGCCAACCGATTTTCTGGGCCACATTGTCACGCACGACAACAATGTTTTCTTGTGTTCTAACAGAACCCGGTTATAATGTTTACTTAAAGTTTGAAATACAACCCGTGGTCACGAACTTTCGGAACAACTTCCAAACTGATGATTAGCTTTGAGTACGAGCGTCACAAGCATATCACGAGCAGTCGCACTTTGGGACTTTCACTGCTTTTGTAATAAATTTTTATCTCTTGGATACGTTGCTGAGCTGTTATCTGCTCCATGACGAAGATAGACATTAAACAACAATGCTCACCACAAAAAAGGTATCAGGCTACTGACAGGAAGGATCGCTGATAGCAAACATGAAAGAACCACGGCTGCCAACTGTCATAAGACAAAATAGCACAAATTTCAAATTTGTCTTTACTTCCCGGATACCCGGAAGATATCTATATGCTTCTGAGTTCAAATAATAATTTAGTATATTAGGTACATTTCATGCCAACGGCCTTGCCGGAGTGGTAACAAAGAAGTTAAGCGCTGTTGGCTATCAGGGTGCCCTCAGCCCTTGTGACGCAAACCGGGGAGTTACTTCATTGAGAAGTAGCGGCTCAGGTCTCGGAAACACATACGTCCGGGAGAGCGGTGTGTTGACCACATGCCCCTCCGTATCCGTATCCAGTGACGCCTGTGGGCTGAGGATGACACGGCTCCCGTTCAGTACCGTTTGGCCCTCATGGCCTGATCGGGAGGAGTTTAGTTTTTAGTTTTTTAGGTTCATTTAATACGCACACATGACATAACATGTACCAAACGCAGTTCGTAGCGTGCCCTATTCTTCAATGAAAACTTTTCGAAATTCTTGAAGGAAGTTTCTTAATTTTGATATATTGCAATAACTATGACCATTAGCGAAATGAATGGCTGTTCATCATGAAGCTGACGAGTAAAGCTATGAGGTACATGAGAATCAAATTTTTTCACCGAGTAGTTTCTTTAAAATCGTTCGAGAGCGACTGCCGCCTTTGCCATCCACGAAGGAAAGCGAGGCTATGGCATCTGCTCCGGCCCATGCCCCAGAATACCTGTGCTCGAAGCAGTACTGCGGCAGCTGCCCTACACGCAGCTCTTCTCTGGGCTGTTGCGCTGCTCCCTACAATAAGGGAACGGCTATGTTTGTTCTACAGGGTGATTTCTGCACCCTGTATTTGAAATCTAGGTAGTGATCGGTGAGAGGATACGGAACAGAAAAGGTCTAATGAAATTATGTCCAGAAAAGCACGATTTCCATGTTAGAGACCATTTATTAATTCATATTTTTGTTACGGAGGTCTAACGAGCGCTGTACCATGCAACCACAGTTACAGCATGTATTAAAAACGTTTCCATTGGCCTCAATACATCAGCATATACACTGTAGAATGTTCTGCACCACACATTCACATTGGCCAGGCTGCATCCAAGCATGTCGAAGACAGCATGAATCCGCTGCTCCATTGTTTACATCTGGATTGGGCTCTGCATACACGATACTTTTGAGATGGAACGGGCCATGAAACTGGACCCCCTTGGCCGGCTGAGGTGGCCGAGCGGTTCTAGGCGCTACAGTCTGGAACCGCGCGACCGCCACAGACGCAGGTTCGAATCCTGCCTCGGGCATGGATGTGTGTGATGTCCTTAGGTTAGTTAGGTTTTAATAGTTCTTAGTTCTAGGGGACTGATAACCTCAGAAGTTAAGTCTCATAGTGCTCAGAGCCATTTTTTGGACCTCCTTGTCCGATCCATTGACCAGGGAAAACAGGATTTAGATGCGTCCAGACAATAACGGCGAAATAGTTTGGAGGACACTCAAGTAACAGCCACATAATCCTTGGAATCATCAGTGGCACTTCTTCCAGCAGGTGAGGCAAAGTCACCCGCAAGAAACACCAGTAGTTTCGGCCTGTTAGGCGATGTGGAGGGAAGACTGGTCCCAAAATATGCTAGCCCATTATCCCGGAAGAAACATTCTGGCTGCACTGATGCTAATGATTTGCTGTCCGCATAACTTGGGGGTTCTGCATACTACCCCACAGATGATTGTTATGAAAGCTTAAGATAGCACTCTGTGTAAAGATGGCCTCATCTGTAAATAGGATGGACGACACAAATCTCAAAATCGTGGTTGCCTGGTGAAGAAACCAGTGACAAAACTGACCCGATTGTGTAAGTCTGTCGCTAGTAAGTCCTGCACACACTGTAAGTGACAAAGGTAGTAACAACTGCTACGGAGAATGTTTCACACAGTCGTCTGGCTCGCCCTGTACTGGCGGGTCAGCTTCCTGGAAATCACACGGCGGTTGCCTTCCACAGTGTTTAGCACATTTTCCTTCAAGTCTGGTATCCAAACATTTCGGGTATTTCCTTAATGTTTTCCTGCTTCCTGGAGCGACGTCGTCTTAGACATATGGCGAAACACTGTTGCAAATACGGAGCGAGGTGGCGCAGTGGTTAGCACATTGGACTTGCATTCGGGAGGACGACAGTTGAAACCCGCATCCGGCTGTCCTGCTTTAGGTTTTCCGTGATTTCCCTAAATCGCTTCAGACAAATGCCGGGTTGGTTCCTTTCAAAGGTCACAGCCGACTTCCTTCCCCATCCCTCACTAATCGGCCGGCCGTACTGACCGAGCGGTTCTAGGCGCTTCAGTCTGGAACCGCGCGACCACTACGGTCGCAGGTTCGAATCCTGCCTCGAGCATGGATGCATGTGATGTCCTTAGGTTGGTTAGGTTTAAGTAGTTCTAAGTTCTAGGGGACTGATGACCTCAGATGTTAGGTCCCATAGTGCTCAGAGCCATTTGAACTATTTTTCGAAGCTCACCTCGCTGTTTGCCCCCCCCCCCCCCCCCCCCAAATCAACCGACCAAGTGTAGCCAACATTGAATGCTGCTGTTGTTCTCTGCGGGGATAGGTCTCCTGATACAGCCTTGCTGCGCACTGCCCGTTGCCATTCGCCATTCCGCATGTAAACACCATGTCAGCAAGCTCTCGATTCGGAACCATTGCGTAGAACGCTGTATCACATCCACTACAAGGTGAGTCAGCAGGAGAAGTGAATCAGACATAACATTACCAATTACTATTGCACGAGAGGGCACTATGGCATGACGTGTGAGGAACAGTTCCACCCTGTAGAAGGAAATCGTGCGTTCTGTAACTGTGGGTGCACAGTACAGCGCGCATAAGACCTAGATCTCTTTAGGAAAGTATGACTGAATAAATAGTCTCCAGCATGGAAACCATGCATTTCCGCGCATAAGTTCATTACACATTTTTTGTTCCATATCCTTTCATCGAGTTTGTACACGATGGACAAAATCACCCTGTATAATTTGCTGGAAGACAGTGGGTCCTCTCCTTTGGTACAGAGATTTACGAGTATAGCTGTTCTTTGCATTCTCAGATTTACCACGATGCAGACAATAACTCTCACTAGACGTCTCCACTTTCTTTGTAGCAAAAACCTTTGGGGCGATGGAGCTTTTGCCAGACATAGTTGCATTAGCGTAACCACAAATAATAAACATATTTTCCAGTACTGTCCTCTTACCCAGTCTTGGTTGTGTAGCAAGTATCTGACCCCAGTAACATTGCATGACGAATCTGTTTCCATGTGGATGAATGGTCTGTCGTCCACTGCCTCGCACCATTAACAAATAGTTCAAATGGCTCTGAGCACTATGGAACTTAACTGCTGAGGTCATCAGTCTCCTAGAACTTAGAACTACTTAAACCTAACTAACTTAAGGAGATCACACACATCCATGCCCGAGGCAGGATTCGAACCTGCGGTCGTAGCGGTCTCGCGGTTCCAGACTGTAGCACCTAGAACCGCTCGGCCACTGCGGCCGGCTGACACCTTTAACAAACGTTCCTACATTCTTCTAATGCAAATGCATCCCAAACTGATTTGAAGTGTAATTTGCCTATGATGAATGGACAGTCATCCAGATGTGCAACATACAGTTCCACTAAAATTTAGTCTACAATACAACCGTCAGCATTGTCGTTTGGTAGTTTGTGTAATCAGTTTCCATGTTAAATAATTAAAGCTGTAGACATACAGCGCATTGTTTTATAACCTGCTATTGGTACTGATTACATGGAATGTGAATACTTCACACAAGTGACCTGTGTATTTACTTTAATTCTCCTGAAGGATCTGGTTTAGATCCCATGTCAGTCAGTCTTAGTGTTTGTATAGGTGCAAGACAAAGATTCAAAAATGTTTTGGTACAGCAATATGACCACAATGTCTGTCAACAGCAAATGCTTTTTGTTGATGATGATCATTATTCTCCGGTCGCAGTGGCCGAGCGGTTCTAGGCGCTACAGTCTGGAACCGCGCGACCGCTGCGGTCGCAGGTTCCAATCCTGCCTCGGGCATGGATGTTCGTGATGTCCTTAGGTTGGTTCGATTTAAGTAGTTCTAGGGGACTGATGACCTCAGCAGTTCCCATAGTGCTCAGAGCCATTTAAACCATTTGATCATTATTCATAGCAAAAAGCTTCCAGGTAAAGACCGAAATGGCAACATTTATCTTGTCATCTTTTGGTCACACATTTTAAATTTGGTTGTACTTGCAATCCAATTGTAAACTGCTAGCCCAGTTACGCTATCCTATGTGCATGCTGTGTCCTGAATACCACAGATCCTGGGGTAGGATGTGGGAGTGGATCCAGCAGTGACAAGAAGCATTCATATTTCTTTGTGTACAAAGTGTTAATCAACACACGAGAACGTATACAAAGTAAATTTGCAGGTGTGTATGTATTATATTTTCAACTCTGATGTCTTTAATATGCAAGACGGCCTTCCAAGTGAACAGTACATCCCACCCTGGCAACTGTATTGAAGAACTAGGCAGTGTTATTGATGAAAGTTAGCGTAATATAGAGGGTCATCATAAGGTATAGATGACTTAAGCATCGTTTTCAATAGAACTAAGACGAGTATTTTGACAAAAATAATGTGCCCAATCTAGACTTTGTATCTCAATCCTTACCTAGCCTATGCTTAGACTTCCTCTGTCGTAAATGTCTCACAACACATTATTTTATACGAGTGTACGAACAGTATGAGTTAGTCTGATTGATTTGCACAATACACAATAAAAACTGTAGACATACAAGTAACATTTTACGTTAGATCCCCACCTGTTACATGCAATAACTGCTTTATGAACCATGATGTGGTATAAATAGAGCCTAAAAATATTTTGACAGATTTATCATTATAATATGGCACTTGTGAATAATATGTGCATCATCTACATGAAGTTGTTAAAATATTCCGTTAGGAAACCCTCCTTTCTAATGTCGACCAGTTCCTCTTTGGAAAAAGAATGTATTAGTTTATTTAAAAATAATAGTAAAATGTTAAACATTAAAATCGTTCGACAGTGACAGGTGCTCGCTGGCTGAGAGATAATGATACCAGGTGGCCCTGAAGAGTCAGTGGTGACAGGCCTAACGTTCCACGTAGCAGCAATCTGATATGAAGCGTATTTGCAATGACCGCATCTCCGGGCGTCTCTACGCAACATCCGTTAAGTCACCTCAAAAACAATTTTACTTATTTCCAAAGCAGTAAATTTCTCTCTGCCGACACTACCTGAGAGAACAACTGAAAAAAGAAATAGTTAAAATTGTGATAAACGACTTAAAATCAGGCAAACATCGAGTAATAGTATTAGTTGTTAATCTGTCCCATGCAAATAAAATGTGTTCTAATTGTGTTGTGCACACTCGTATCAGTCCACTTAATTTCCAACGTTCTTATATAACAGCACATGCTGAATTCTTTGATTGTCTTCTTTCCCTGTTTTCCCGTAGTCCATGATGCACATCCATACAACGATCTACTGCATACTATATTATCAGAAATTCTTTCTTCAAAATAAGGACGGTGTTTGATGGTAACAAGTTTCATTTGCACATGAATACCCTCTTTGCCTGCGTTAGTTGGTCTTAATGTCGTCCTTGCCTCGTCCATCGTGTGTTATTTTTCCTCCAAGGCAGCATAATTCCTTGTCTTCGACTTTGTCTTGATATTCAACACTGAAATTTTGTTTATCGCTAATCTCATTTCTGGGTCTACTGATTAATTTTTTCGATTTATTGACAGTCTATGTACTGTAGTCATTAGTCTTGTCATCTCACTGAAAACATCCTGTAATCATTCCTCGTGTTTACTGAGGATTTACAATGTTATCAGAGAATCATATCATTGATATCGTTTCACCCTGAATAAATCTACTCATGAAGCTATATTTTATTTCCTTCATTGCTTATTTGATGTACAGGCCGAACAGTATAGGATTTCTCACTTGGGGCACTTTGTGTCTTTTGTCTTGGTCTTGTATTTTCGTGGTCTTGTTCCTTCACGAGCTTTGTAGATACTGTCCGTCTCTCCCAGAAATAACGGAATACCGAGTGAAGTGATTTCTCGCACCGCAGCCTCGGTCGGCTGCGCACTCGCCAGGTGACGATAAGGTGAAGGGATGGCTGGGGCGGGGGAGAGGCGCTCTGCTGTGGCAAGGCGGCAAGTGGTGTAGCACCCCCCCCCCCCCCCCCACTATCTCGCCACCTCCCACACCTTTCCCATTACCTTGCGAGCCACGTGCTACTCCAGACGGTGGCAGTGCCAGAGGTGGGTGAGGTGGGGGATGGGGGCATTCGCCGTGCTGTGTGCTGAGCGCTGAGTGCCACTGCTGAGTGACTGCAAACTGGTGAGCCCGCAGTCGCCTCTGCGGCACTTCACACAGCTGTGGCCACACTCAGTAAGGGTTTCCAATACACACCATCGTGATGTCAAGTGATGGGACTATTTTGCTACACTGCTGAATCAGTATAGTGCGGTTCTTTTCTTGTAATAATAGTAAGCATTGAGATTTCCCATCCGCATTAATAATCGTAGTTGCTGTCTTCCATTGGTTGCGCACCTTCTCCTTTAATACAGTCTGAATAAATGAATGCCTGTCTGCCTTCAGTTATTCACAGAACCAGGTCGGCGTGTCGAGGATTTCATAAAACGTTGTGTTCTTCATTCGGAGGTACCAAAGTTTAATTAATATTCTTCAGAGAATCTTGCTGACAATGTCCATGTTAATTGTCAGGACCACGTATCATACAAAAATTTGATGACATCTTCAACAAGAATTCTTTTCTAGTCTTTGTTTATACACTCTCTAATAATAAATAAATAAAATAAAAAATACGCAATATGAATGAAATAACCGAATAAGGCGGAAACCGATAGATGTGATGTACATCTATAGACAAACAAATAGTTACAATTTCAGAAAAAATTGTATGATTGATTCAAGAGAAAGAGTTTCACAAGTTGAGCAAGTCAAACTCATGTTGGTCCACCTGTGATCCTTATGCAAATAGTTATCCGGCTTGACATTGTTTGGCAGGGGTGTTAGGTGTACTCCTGAGAGATACCGTGCCAAATTCTGTCGAATTGGCGCCTATATCGTCAAAATTCCGAGCTTCTAGGAGGGCCACGCTCCGGGTATTCTCAACTGGGGACAGATCCGGTGGCCAAGGAAGGGTTTGGCAAGCACGACAACAGGCGCTAGAAACTCTCGCCTTGTGCGGGCTGACCACGAAGATCAAATTTTCCCTCAAGCAGTAACATGAAACTCATTCGCTACATTGTTCAAAGTTCGTCATCTTAAAAGAAGTTTAACCCTTCCGTTGTATTCTTCAGATTCTGAATTTCAACAGTTTTCTTTGCAGCGGTCGGACATGGGTAAGGGATAGCTAACAGAGAGAACATGTTACGTACGAAAGCTGACCGTGTTGTCTTTACAAATCAAATTTATACATATGAAAGTCTTCATTTTCAAGTACAAAAAAAATAGCTTTGATATGGCAACCGTTCATACCATTTACTTCGTTTATTGCGTTTATAAGGAACACAGTTCCTAGCAGTGGCTAGACACAGCCATACTGGTACTATAAGGGGCGATCAATAAGCTTCCACTGGAAAGCCGTGCAGTCCAGAATCGATATGGCAGTCAGGCACAATCGTCGTGAGCACTGAGGCAACCATCCTACCGACGCACCAGCCTGAAGCTACCAGTTCGGTAGAACACCGGGATCTGCTCAGTGCAGAAGTCCACTACTGCCCGCTGAATATTCTCGTCCGACAGGAATCGTCGAGCCTTCAAGGCCTTTTTAAGGGACGAAGGCTTGATAGTCACATGGGGGGGGGGGGGGAGGTGGAGACTACAGGACAGTGTCCCTCTTGCGATATGAGGGCGTCATCACCTAGCTTGTACCACTCACAAAGGTGATTACAGACATGCTGTCCAATGCTCATTCTTCGTTCCCCGACGAACGCCCTTCAGCAGACGAAAGGAATAACAGCACGTCGGTACTGTTTGGACGCCTTAGGTAATAACGTCGCTAAACTTCACGGTTTCTACTTCACTGCATTCATTTCGGAAAGACACGAATGCCGCACTAATCCGTCGCTTACATGTCACTGCTTATATACGCGCATCGGCGTCGCGCTGTACATAACGCTACGGCAACGGCCTCGATCGGAAACTTCTTTAGCGCGCTCATATTTCCTGTTGATTTCCCTAGTTTTTGGAGTGCTGCTCACTCGTCTAATGTAGGGTGCCTAAGAAGCTGTTTTCTCTTATAGCTGGACTACAGTTCAAGCAAGTCCTATTAATGGTGTTTATTACAGTAAGTTAAATGGACAATACTTAATTTTCGTATTCCCAAAGGTGTGTCGCAATCAATTGGCAATACGTAAATAATCAATGTCCTTCGGTATATACAATTTCAATACAGTTCACAAGTCACGGCTGTAGCGTTTGTATCACGGCTCTTCCACGCCGGCCGTTGTGGCGTGAAATCGAAAGACTTGCACCCGGCGAACGGTCTACCCGACGGGAGGCCCTAGTCACACGACATCACCACCAGCGGCGTACGTCGTCCCAACATAATGTCACCCAAAACAGCAGGGAACCTCCACCTTGCTGCACTCGCTGGACAGTGTGTGTAAGGAGTTCAGCCTGACCGGGTTGCCTCCAAACACGTTTGTGACGATTGTCTGGTTGAAGGCATATGCGACACTCATCGAAGAGAAAGTGATTCCAATCGTGAGCGGTCCATTCGATATGTTTTTGGACCCATCTGTACTGCACTGCATGATGTCGTGATTGCAAAGATGGCCCTCGCCATTGCCGTCGGGTGTGAAGTTGCGCATCATGCTCACAGTTTGATTCGTAACACGACGTCCTGTGGCAGCACGAAAAGCATTATTCAACATGGTGGCATTGCTGTCAAAGGTTCCTCCGAGCCGTAGTCCGTAGGTAGCGGTCATCCACTGCAGTAGTAGCCCTTGGGCGGCCTGAGCGGGGCATGTCATTGGCAGTTCCTGTCTATCTCCTCCATGTCCGAACAACATCGCTTTGGTTCACTCCGAGACTCCTGGACACTTCACTTGTTGAGGTCCCTTCCTGGTACAGAGTAACAATGCGGACGCGATCGAAACGCGGCATTGACCGTCTAGGCATGGTTGAACTACAGACAACACGAGCAGTGTACCTCCTTCTTGGTGGAATGACTGTAGCTGATCGGCTGTCGGACCCCCTCCATCTATTAGTCGCTGCTCATGCATGGTTGTTTACATATTTGGCTGGGTTTAGTCGCATCTCTGAACAGTCAAAAAGACTGTGTCTGTGATACAATAACCACAGTCAAAATCTATCTTCAGGACTTCTGTGAATCGGGGTGATGCAAAACTTTTTTGATGTGTGTAGAAGACAAAGCACAGTCGGAGAAACAGTGTCTGAATAGGAACTGATAGCTCGCACTACACCAGGTGCTGCGTGAGGCAGTACATTCAGGCCATCGTAAATAGAATGAGTAAATACACTATCTGACAAAGCCATTTTCAGGCTGTCATGAACCTATTGTATCCTCTCCCGAGGCTTCTGACCCGCAACAGTTGGAACTGGTTTTCGGTAGCCTGGAACAGAGCTGACATCCGGGCTGGTCACATGCGTCTTCAATCGATTACGGGTCTGTGGATCTTGTTGGCCCCAGGAGTACTACAACAGCATGAAAACAGTTCATAGTCACGAAGAATGTGTTGACGAACGCTCTAATGCTTAAAAATGGCATCACGATACTGTTGCGCGAGAAGTAACACGTGAGGACGCAGAACGGCCGCGGCTTACCGTTGCCTTGTACGAGTTCCCTTCAGCCATAACCGAATAAAGTCATACCCGTTGGCTCCCCAAGCCACGACGTTAAGGTAATAGGACCTCACGTCACGTTGGCTCCATACTCGCCTACCGAGCGAGGTGGCGTAGTTGTTAGACACTGGACTCGCATTCGGGAGGACGACGGTTCAATCCCGCGTCCAGCCATCCTGATTTAGGTTTTCCGTGATTTCCCTAAAATCGCTCCAGGCAAATGCCGGGATGGTTCCTTTGAATGGGCACGGCCGACTTCCTTCCCTAATCCGATGAGACCGATGACCTCGCTGTCTGGTCTCCTTCCCCAAACAACCAACCAACCAACCATACTCGCCTAGTGCAGAACCGCAATTCATCGTTAAACACAGTTTGATGCCATTCATCAGCAGTTCACGCGGCGGGCTTTAGTCACTCAATTCAAGGGTGGGCATATGGCCTTCTCTCCCAGTCCTTCGCCATACCTAAATTTTAACTCTACGTAACTCCCTGTGGTGCTGTCTTGTCGACTTCCTGTTCGTCTTTTTACCAACTGCGTCTGTCTTATCATGTGCTTTTAGGCTGGAGATTTTAGTGCGTTACAGAGTGCCTGGCTCATACTTTTTTTTTATCCTTGCGATCAGCCAGCTCAGGCTGTGTGCTACAAGAAGCAACGGGGTCACAAGCGCAAAGCTCACGAAATCAACAACGTCAAATCGTACACGGAAACAAGTAAACACGGTGTCTGTAGGCGAGATATCGAGAGACTCAGGCGAATATCAGACTACCTACTTAAGTTTTTTTTTCTTTATTGTTATTTTCGAACCTGATACAGGTAGGCCGGCAGCGACAAAACTACGCCGCCCTTCAGCCACAGATAATTAGTCCATAAAGACAGAAAAACAAAGCAAACGGTGGATAAAAAACAGTAGACAAAGTAAAAAATATGGAGCCGTTCACAGGCGCAGTGAAATAAAAACGTCAGCACTAGTACACGAGCATAGACGACAGAAATGACACACGTGAACGATGGAGCACAAACGACGAAACACTGAATCATTATCACGAAAGCACACATAAACACTGGCGTCGATCTCTGGCGCACGAATATTCACTGTTCATGTACGAATCCAGGGACCTGCCAAAGGGGAAAGGTGGGAGAGGAGGGAGAGGAGGAGGGTGTAGATGCCAGTGGCAGAGGAGAGGGGAGGGGGAGGAAAGAAGGTAGAGGAGTAGGGGAAGCCTGTTGGGAGAGGAGGGAGGGAGGAAGGGAGAGAAGGGAGAGAAGGGAGAGAGGGTGCGCTTGGGAAAAACAGACGGTGAGGAAAGGGAGGCTCAAAGTTGGTAGGAGGGGTAGATGGAGGGGATGAGGGCATCATCAGGGAGGGGGAGGGCGGAGGCCACCTTGGGCAAGGGTATGGAGGATGGAGAGATGGAGAGCAGGAGAGATGTGGGAATACAGGCGAGGCAGTGGACGGGGGTAGGAAAGGATAGAAAAGGATGGGAGAGACAAGTGGGTGAGGGGGATCAAGTTTGTGGGAGATGTAGAGGATCTGTATCTGTTCGAGGAAAAGGAGAAGGTGTGGGAAAGGAATTAGGTCATACAAGATCCGCATGGGGGAGGGGAGGCAGATGCGATAAGTTAGGCAGAGCGCATGGCATTCCAGGATTTGAAGGGTTGTAAGAGGTAGGAGGGGCGGAGATCCAGGCGAGGACGGGCATAGCAGAGGACCTACTTGAGTGAGAGGCAGGCGCTTAAATACATGATAGGGTACGTCGCTATTGGTCGCTGGGACCACGTGCTCCACCATGGGACACTCACATTATATGCAGGCCAGGAGCGCGCGCAGCCACGGCTTACAGCGCGACGGCTGCAGAGACCTTTAGTGGTAATCGAGGTCCATGCCGTCTGGTGCAGATTCGAAACCTTCGGCGCTCGGTACCAGAAGCTTCCCAATCACGGCACCATTTCAGAGGCAGTCGTTCATGTTGTAGTGTTGACGACAACCTATGCAACTCCCCAATCTGGTTGCCAGTGGCCTTCGACCAATGTCGCGGGAGGATGCAGGGAGTACATTACTTATCCTGGAGTTGGCAGGCGCAGATCTGGAGGGGCTATGATTTGCTGGGA
The DNA here is from genome assembly GCF_023897955.1 of Schistocerca gregaria. Taxonomy (NCBI): domain Eukaryota; kingdom Metazoa; phylum Arthropoda; class Insecta; order Orthoptera; family Acrididae; genus Schistocerca; species Schistocerca gregaria. The sequence continues at coordinate 89,914,681 of NC_064923.1, forward strand.
AGGCGACGTGGCGATCCTCCCTTGCAGTGGTCACAATGACTGTGTTCCTCGTCACGCACACATACAATCCAGCATTGCGCCACTGTCACACCCAAATGCCCCATAAATGTGGATACTGCACGATTCGACCAGCTGGCCAAATGGAGACCCACAGTGAGGCCCCTTCCAAAATCTCTCATGCGCTGATAACGCTGTCTCACACGATAAGCTGCATTCCCTTATCCGTCAGAGTGATGATGCAACATCTGACACCGTTCTAACCTCCTACACAAGTGGGTAGCACCCTCTCCCCCCCACCCCACCTCCCCCAAAAAAACAGAATAGGATTTCCGTTGGCGGAGCTTGTGTAGTACGCATTTCTGCCGCTAGGCTTGTGTAGCACAATTCATGATCAGTTCAGTGACGCCTATATTGTCGACCTGGGGTGTTCTGTTCATCTGCAGTGATTGTTTTTGCCACCGCTGTTTTCTTCTTCATTTTTTTTTATGGTGGAAAGTTTAAGTGGACAACGTGAAGCTGTGAAATTCTGTCTCCTACATGTTAAAATGTTGCTGAAACTGTTTTAATGCTGAAATTAGGTTACCAAGATGACCCTATGGGAAAACCTCAAGTGTACAAGTGGTTCACTCGATGTAAAAATGGCTATATGACTGATGACAAGCCTCGTCTATCAACTGCCAGAATCGACGAAAATATTGAAAAAAAACCGAGGGCTTGTGCTCAAAAACTTTCGACAGACTATTAATCAACTGTCAGAGGTTAGTTGGTTATTTTGGAGACCCAATATGTGGCAGACAGGAGACTGGTTCTTCCACCACAACAACGCACCTGCACACAAAACCATCTCTGTTACACAGTTTTTGGCTGAAAATGGGATGGTTCCGCTGTGCCACCTTACTCTCCTGACCTGCCTCCGTGTCACTTTTTCTTATTTACACACGTGAAAGAGGGCATGAAAGGGTACCGATTTGGCAACACTGAAGAAATCATCAAAAAGAAAACGAGGAAGAAGCTGTCAGCCATTTCTAAAGGTGACAACAAAAAATGTTTCGAACAGAAGCCGAACGGATGGAACAAATTAACTAGATCTAACGGAGAATACCTTGAAGGGGATAAGATATATAATTTTGAAGTATATTTAGTTTTTAAAGATATGTAAATAACATATGTGGATTTATAACTTTACATTAATACTCACTTGCGGTTGTTCTACCTGTGAGCGAGGATTGCAACTATAATCACTTACATACCCGCCGGTGGTGTGTATGTGCACGAAGTTACATTGAGATTCCGACATTGTCCGCGTTTTTTGCATGTCGAGATACAGTTCTTCATGGGTTCTACCGGACGGTGTGCTCAGATTTTAGTCTTAGGCAAGTGAGAAGGTGTCCTCCTCTTGACAGCTTCATAAAAGACAGCCTCCACTCTTTCCAATCTGACTACGCAAACGTAGACCAGATGTGATTTAAATGCAAGGAAATAGTATCGACGGCTATTGAAAGATATACAGCAAATAAATCAGTAAGAGATGGTACACAAAGCAGGTCGGGACGATATTGCAGAAGCAACGAAAAATACGTGCCAAATTTAAAAGAACGCAAAATCCCAACATTGGCAAAGTTTAACAAAAGCTCGAAATGTTGCGCGAACTTCAATGCGAGATGCTTTTAATAACTCGCTCTACGAAACTCTGTCTCGAAATCCGGCAAAAAAACCCAAACAGGCTCTGGACTATGTGAGGCACACCAGTGGCAAGACGCAGTCAATACCTTCACTGCGCGATAACAATCGTGATGTTATTGATGACAGTGCCACTATAGTCGTGTTAGTAAACGCAGTTTTCCGGAATTCCTTCACAAAAGAAGACGAAGTAAATATTCCAGACCTCGAACCAAGAACAACTGCCCAATGAGTAAAAAGTAGATATCCTCGGTGTGGCAAAGCGGCTTAAAAACACTTAAGAAAGGCAAGGCTTCCGGTCCAGATTATACTCCAAATTCCTTTCAGGGTATGCTGATACCATAGCACCACAATTAGCATCCATATAAAACTGCTGGCTCGTACAAAGACCCCAACCCAAGCACTGCAAAGCAGCACAAGTATCGCCAATATCCAAGAAAGGAAACAGGAGTAGTCTGCCGGTTACAGACCCACATCACTAACGTCGATATGCTGCAGGAGTTTGCAACGCATACTGTTTTCCAAAATTAACAATTACCTCGAAGAAAACGATTTATTGACAAATAGCCAACATGGATTCAGAAAATACAGTTCTTGTGAAACGCAACTAGTTCTTTATCCTCACGAGGTAATGAGTGCTATGGACAGGGGACGTCAAATTGATTCCACATTTTTATATTTCCAGTAGGCTGTTGACACCGTTCCTCACAAGCGAGTTCTAATTAAATTGCTTTCCTATGTAATAGCGTGATTTCGTGTCAGAAAAGTCACAGTTCGTAATAACTGACGGGAAGTCATCGAGTAAAATAGAACTAATATCTGGTGTTCCCCATGAATTGTTGTTCCTCATCTACATAAAAGATTTAGGAGATAATCTGATGTCATTTACCGTCGTGTAAAGTCATCAGATGATCAAAGCGAATGGCAAAATGATTTAGCCAAGATATAAGTATATTGCAAAAAGTGGCATTTGACGCTAAATCATGAAAAGTGGAAAGTCATTCGCATAAGTACTAAACAGAATCCGCTAAATTTCAGTTACAAGATAAATCACACAAATGTAAAGGCTGTAAATTCAACTAAATACTTAACAGATTACAGTTACGAATAACATAAACTGGAACATTCACACAGATAATGTTGTGAGAACAGCAAACCAAAGACTGTGATTTATCAGCAGAATACTTAGCTAATTAACAGTTCTACTAAAGAGATTGCTTACTCTACACTTGTCCGCTGTCTTCTGGAATACTGCTGTGCGGTGTGGGATCCGCATCTGATAGGATTGACAAACACCATAGAACAAAGAAGAACATCTCCTTTTGTATTATCGTGCAGTAAGGGAGATAGGGCCAGCTACTAAGCACGGATTGTTCTTAAACGCAAATGCTCGTCATACTATTAAGTTTATCTGTGTCGAACGCACTCTGGTTTTTAGTCACCGATCTGCTCAATATGCCACGCGGAATTACTGTCTTTTCTAATACACAAAATTACTTAAAAAATCCGTACTTTCTAAAAAAACACACAGGAATCAATATGCCTTCACTTCAAAACTCTTTTGAAACATGTAGCGCAAATAAAACCGACAAACTTCAGAGCTCATACTACACACGACCGTACCATTGGAAGGCTGGATTCCGACTCCTTAGACTGCCGTATACTGAACATTATTAACTATTTCCATTTGCACTCGGATTAGCTTTCCTTTTACCGTCAACTTACTTAACATGTACAAAATTCCCACTCGTCTACATTCACATTCTCTTAAAACTTCCTCACACTAGGTTGTACAGCGTACATCAGTAGAACAGTGATCTACATATTTACTTTAGACCACATTCACGCATCATTCACACTTCTAAAAGCATATACAAAACTGTACAAACATAAATAAACAAAAAAGCCTTCAAGAAACAAAGAGAAAAATTCAGAAAAACATTCTCTTGACCTGTTTCTTGAACGTCTCTGTGCACTAATGGACTCTGGTGGATGAAAATTAGAACTAGGTACGCGACTGAACCGGCTTCAGACCATCTGTCACTGTGCGTGCATCAGTCATTCTCTCGATACACAGGCTCTGGACAGGAGCGATATAAGGCGCCAAGCCTCAAAACGTTCAAAGCTGGTAGCTTTCACACAACAGTACCCAAATGTACGGCGTATTGATACAGAATGAGCAAGTGCAGTGGTGGTTGCTTTGTCAAAATAATACCTGCTAAAACTAAATCATGCTGATAGAAGATGAGAGAATGCTATGCTCGTTGCTCGGAGAGAGTAATAAGTAAGTTATCCTTGTAGTAGACAAGATAACGCCGACACAGTGAAGTGAACCAATGAAGAAAACAACTGGTTGAAAGATCTTGAAATCCAAGTCAAGACTGGTATTAATAGTTATTTATTTGCTGTGATGATTGACACGAACCACAATGAGACTGACAGAAAGAAAATTTCGATATAGTCAAAATTAGATTAAAATATGATGGTGACTGCGTGGGACGTACCAAAAAACTATAGGTGACTGAATGGAGGTAGTGCTCAAGATCTGCTTATCTGGGCACCACAGAATATGGATCGTGAGTGCAATGCGCTACTTACGTGTGCTGAAACGGCTTTGTGCACAGACCAGTAGTGAACGACGGAGATAACGCCGTTCACTCGACAGCCAGTAACAGAATGCCTACAGTCCAAGTTCACGGCCCTCAACTCTCTGCTCTTAAAAACTCTACATGGAGGGGTTGCTGCCGCCAATACGACGGGCGAGAACTATTGTTAAATCCAGGTAAAAGCACCCTTAACTTCCCTCCTAATGCACACAAGGTGCGCATTCTTAACACGGTGTTGGCACTTGGCCAGAGCAGTGTCTTCAGAACTGTTCAGCCGTAAGCACCAAGAACTCTATCCACAGGAATGAATGCAATACTATTGGCTGAACCAAACTTATAGAGCAAACGAAACCTATTCTCTCACGCTGACCAGACGGTGAAATGGCATCTGTCTTTTGAAGCCGAGTAGAAGAGAAGGAATATCAGTCTCATCCTTGAGAGGGGCGGGGGTGGAGGGGGGCAGTGGCGGGGGGGGGGGGGGGCGGGGGAGTGGCGATGCATGGTGGCCGCGACATGCACAACCCTTGTGGCGGGTGAGTAAGAGGGTAATTTTCAGATTACGAGCTCTGGAGGTGGATTGCCACCTTCAGATGAGGTTAATCCAATAACACCTTCGTCATAATATACAAAAACGGAAGCTATACACTTGGAACATCATGAAGTCCCACTAAATAAACTGACGGAAAAGACATCGCGGCACCAAGAAGAAATTCCGCAAGATAAACGTAAGTTGACAGGTGTGTATCAAAATCTGAAAGATAATATGTGTTCAACTTTCAGCCCAGTTGAATGAGAGTGGCCCTAGGAGCGCCACTATGAGGATGCAAATCAGCTTTGCTTTAAATACACGCTGTAATGGACGTGGGCATTAGTTAACAAGATTTGACGTGGTGAGTTGGTGTTAGTGAAGAATGCCTTTAAAGTGGCAGAGACACCATTATCAGCACCTCACTGAGTTTGGACGAGGTCATGTAATAGATCTATGATACTGCAGATAGACGTAGCAGGAATGTAGCCAGTGTACATGACTGTTGGCAGCGGTGGTCACGAGAATAGACGGCTGCAAGAAAACCGGACTCCGGACGGCCACGTAGCATTACTGACATAGAAGACTATCGTGTTGGGCGTATGGCTCTGGCGCATCGTACTGCTTCTGCAGCCGCAATTTGAGCAGCAGTTGGCACCACAGTGACACAACAAGCTGTTACAAATTGGTTACTTCAAGGACAGCTCCGAGCGAAACGCTCTGTAGCATGCATTCCACTGACACCAAAGTAATAAATCACTTGCGACTTCAGTGGTGTCAAGCGAGAGCTCGTTGGAGGGCAAAGTGGAGGTCTCTTGTATTTTCGGATGAAAGCTGCTCTGCTTCTGTGCCAGTGATGTTGGTTAGAAGGAGGCCTCTTGGGGGCCTCCAACCAACCTGTCTGCGTGCGATACGCACTGGACGTACACCTGGAGCTATGGTCTGGGGTTGCGATTTCATATTATAGCAGGTGGACTGTCGTAGTTATCCTACGCGCCCTGACTGCAAATTTGTTCGTCAGTCTGGTGATTCGACATCTTGTGCTGCCATCCACGAACAGCATTCCAGGGAGTGTTTTCCAACAAGATTACGCTCGCCCACATACCGCTGTGGTAACCCAACATGCTCTTCAGTGTCGGTATGTTGCCCTGGCCTACCCGATCACCAGATCTGTCCCCAATCGAACACATATGGAATGTCATCGAAAGGCAACTACAGCGTCATCCACAAACGGCAGTAACCGTCCCTGTATTGGCCGACCAAGTGGAATAGGCATAGAACTCCATCCCACAAAATAACATCTGTGCAGAACAATGCATGAACGTCAGCATGCTGGCATTCAACATTGTGGCGGTTACACCGGTTATTAATGCACCAGCATTTCACATTCACAATGCCGCATATCAAGCTCACATTAACCTGTGATCTTTTCTTGTTAATCACTGAAATATGTTAGCTTTTGCTTACTGTATTTTGGTATTGTGATTTTTTTTCTACAATTTTTCACATCACTAATTTTGGCAATAGATTGCCGCATTCAGATGGCAGTTTTCAGATAACTAGTTTTGGCAATAGATTACCGCCTTTAGATGTAGTTAATCAAGTAACACTCTTGTCATGGTATATAAAATTTCGAGGTATACACTTTGAAGATCATGAAGTCGCACTAAGCATGTCATTGGGTCAAAGATAACGTGGTTACATAGTACAAGAGAGTCTCCCTTTTTCTTCTAGTGCTCCAGGTGGCGCACAGAACTGGAAATACTACTTTCAAGACTTAAATTATGTTGTAAGTAATAGGTGTGATTATTGTAAATGAATTTTAAAACGCACACCTTAACAAAACTAGTTTTTGAGAGCCACAGTACTTATAGACGAATGTGGCCAGACCAACTTGCAATCTTGACACGAAGCAGTTGCGTCAGACAGCAACCGCCCTGCCGTGTGCTGTGGCCATGTGGCCATTTGGTTTTCCGTTTATTCAAGTTTGCTCCCTTCTTCTTCATCACTAGTTGACTAATGAAATTTTGGTTAGTTTCAGGGATGAGGGCCTCGCTCTCCGTAAGAAACTGTTCCGGAGGGGAATATTTCGTTGTGTTGTACTGCAAGCCTGCGACTGAATGTCTTCAACAAGCACGTCCGCTGCCACTGCAAGCACAAGTCGACGCTCTCTCTCCTGAGATCGCCTTTTTGAGTGATGTCAACAATCTGTAAGAATTTTGTGTCGAGCTTTTCCGAACCAAATACAGTTGATTTGTCCACAGATGAGGTAATCACTATATCAGTTCCATACGCCTTCAACAGTTAAGCTTACGCAGTCTTGATATCAGAAGGCTTGCCGTTCGGGTTGTATATTAAGAATCTTGCAGACAATATTAGTAGTAAAATCAGGCTTTTTGCAGTTATCTATACTGAAGTGCTATCTAAGAGAAGCTGCATAAATACTCGGTCAGAATCTTGATAAGATTTCAACATGGTTCAGAGTTTGGCAACTTGCTGTAAATTTTCAGAAATCTAAAATTGCGCACTTAGCAAAACGAAAAAAATTAGATCCTATGACTATAGTATCAAAGAGTCACCATTGGAATCTGCCAACACATACAGTTACCTAAGTGTTACACTTTGTATGGATACGAAATGGAACGATAACATAGGTTCAGTTGTGGGTAAAGCAGGTCGTAATCTTCGGTTTATTGGTGGAATACTGGGGAAGTGCAATCAGTCTACTGAAGAGATTGGTTACAAATTACTCGTGAGACACATCCTAGAATACTGCTAAAGTGTGTGGCACCCAACCCAGATAGGTCTAACAGGGGATGTTGAACGCATACAGAGGAGGACAGCACGAATGGTCACAGGTTTATTTCATCCAGGGGAGAGTGTCACAGAGATACTGAAGTAACTGAACTGAAAGACTCTTGGAAGCGGACATAAACTATCCCGAGAAAGTCTACTGAAGTTTCAAAAACCGGCTTTAAATGATTACAACCCCCTACGTATCACTCACACAGGGATCGTGAGGATAAGATTATAATAATCACTGCAACTAAGGCAGTCGCTGTGTATATGGTTTATTGTGTACTGAGGTAGTTAAAAATTTGATGCGTAACACCACCAACTTCAGTAGCATAAGGACCATATTGAGCAAGCAGTAAAGGAAACAAAAGAAAAATTTAGAGTAGGAATTAAAATCCATGGAGAAGAAATAAAAACTTTGAGGTTCGCCGATGACATCGTAATTCTGTCAGAGACAGCAAAGGACTTGGAAGAGCAGTTGAACGGTATGGCCAGTGTCTTTAAAGGATGATGGAATGTAGTCGAATTAAGTTGGGTGATGCTGAGGGAGTTACATTACGAAATGAGACACTTAAAGTAGTAAAGGAGTTTTGCTATTTGGCGAGCAAAATAACTGATGATGGTCGAAGTAGAGAGGATATAAAATGTAGACTGACAATGGCAAGCAAAGCGTTTCTGAAGAAGAGAAATTTGTTAACATCGAGTATTGATTTAAGTATCAGGAAGTCGTTTCTGAAAGTATTTATTTGGAGTGTAGCCATGTATGGAAGTGAAACATGGACGATAAATAGTTTGGACAAGAAGAGAATAGAAGCTTTCGAAATGTGGTGCTACAGAAGAATGCTGAAGATTAGATGGGTAGATCACATAACTTATGAGGAGGTATTGAACAGAATTTGGGAGAAGAGGAGTTTGTGGCACAACTTGGCAAGAAGAAGGGACCGGTTGGTGGGACATGTTCTGAGGCATCAAGCTATCATCAATTTAGTATTGGAGGGCAGACCAAGAGATGAATACACTAAGCAGATTCTGAAGGATGTAGGTTGCAGTAGATACTGGGAGATGAAGAAGCTTGCACAGGATAGAGTAGCATGGAGAGCTGCATCAAACCAGTCTCATGACTGAAGACCACAACAACACCTCGTGTTCCTTTTTTTTCTCGTTGGTTTGGCATGCAGGACCTTCATGCACTTGACGTTATTCATCAACAGCAACCAAGTCTCTCGCAGCCACAGGTCACGCACACCGTACACCAGGTTCCATGGATCCAGAAATTTTGGGATGATCGCAGACCTGCACACAATTTTGGAATGGAAACCGGGTTCAGCATATCGAGTTTCTTTTCGACTGCAATCAGAGGCAATACTATTGACCTCCGCACTAATTAATGTTTCTTTAGTGTACTTATCTCGACGTGGTTCACGAACGTTAACCACAATTTTACTCTTCAAGAGGGCAGCTCTCCCGACCTTTCTCTTCTGACTTGCTTCAAGGACACTGTTCGAGACACTTCGGGTTTAAGTAATGACACTTTCTTCTTATTATATAGAATACCTCTCTCGCTTGAAATCATTATGTTGGACTATTTTATTTCAGGTGAATTTACGACGGCAAATACGTTGTAAGCAATCGTCTGAGGGCGAACACGTAAACAACCGGCGGTGCAAGAGACCAATATAAAGAAAGGCGTTCCCCCTGCCAGGAGGAGATGATTATGTACATCTCACAAACATCTTGCACCTTCACCACGACAAGTGTCAACGACTAACCACTCCAGCCACATGGTGACACCACTAGAGGATGAAATTTGGCAATGGATGTGCAACAATGTACGGTTACGTGCTAACTTCAACACGCGCTAGAGCAGTACGGTTTATCTGACGAAAAACGCCACTCAGACTTATTTTCTGAGAAATTTTATCATTTTTGATTTTATAAATAGTCAACTTTCTCGAAAATTGTCGTTTCCGAATTATAAGCGAAAAACCCGGAAAAGTCCTATTTTTGCGCTTTTCCCATTTTTGATCGACTTTCATGGTCGAAATTTTAGTGGGGCTTTGAAGACTCGCTTCAGCACCCTCGAAAACATATAGAAAACTAGTCAAAAAAGTCTACAAAAGTTTCTGGAGTTTCATCTTTTTCAGCGTCATTTCCTAGAAGACTGCTGAGATGTGTACGGAGGAATAGATGTGGAACTGTTGAGCGTTTGACCTCCCAGATGAACCAAAAGGTTACCAACATTGTCAACTCAACGACTTTTCGGCGAACGTTGCTGCACCTGGTTGCTGCTGACTGTTGTTCATCACCGACGAGGACTGGAATTTACACCTGAATACCACAACTGGACGTCAACTGAAAGGCGACAGGTGGCCTTCTCGGATGAATCATGTTTATGCTCCATCGGAAAGATGGCTGTTGGCGGGTACGGTGTGTAACGTGTGATAGCAAACACCCTGTAACAATCGTCGGAAAGGTCCACGCCAGAGGAGGGAACGCTGTGGTCTGGGGAATATTTTCGTGGCATTCCTTTCGTGATCTCTTTCCCGCAGGCACAATGGATTAACACATGTATGCATCTATCCTTAGGCACCATGCCCACCACTACATGCAGTTTGTATTTCCTCTGTACGATAGCGTCTGCTAGCAGGAAGTGCAACGTTCTCACAGCTCGCAGTGTACGTGCGCGGTTCGGACAGCACCAGGATGAGTTTATCGTACTCTTCGGGCCACCAAACGCCTCAGGTTTAAACGCAATCGGGAATCTGTGAGACCACTCGATCAGGTTGTCGGCGCCAAGGAGCCTAATTCGAGAAACCTAGGACAGCCGGCCACGGCACTGGAGTCGGTAAGGCACGGCTCAAGCATCCCCACTGGTACCTTCCAGAACTTCACTGACTCTCTTCAAATGGCTCTGAGCACTATGGGACTTGACATCTGAGGTCATTAGTCCTCTAGAACTTGGAACTACTTAAACCTAACTAACCTAAGGACATCACACACATCCATACCCGAAGCAGGATTCGAACCTGCGACCGTGGCGGTCGCGCGGTTCCAGACTGAAGCGCGTAGAACCGCTCGGCCACACAGGCCGGCATTGACTCTCTTCCTGCACGTCTCACAGAGGTCCGCGCTGCGAAAGTTGGCTATTCAGGCTTTTGACAGTTGGTCACGTTAATGTGACAGGACAATGTAGAACGTTTGCCTTTTACAAAGTTATGTAAATTGAAGGGGTATCACTGCTGTCAACATGGACAGGGGCTGCGGATAGCTGGCTCTCGGTAGGAGTGTGGATCGGCCGTGAGGCGTACCGAGATACTCCGTGTAGATGCAATAACGCTGTGTTCCGGACGGCGCAGTGGTTAACGCACCTGCCTATTAAGCAGGAAATCCCGGGTTCGAATCCCGGTCCGGTATACATTTTCGCTCGCCGTAGCTGATTCCGTTTAACTGTCCCGCTGCAGATGACAGCCTTCAATTAACATATAGTGATTCACAGTTGCGGGATCTGCGTGGTGTCTGTTCTGCCAAAGGCACGTATACCACGCATTCAATTAATTTTACAAAGTTGTTGAGGCGTTCATGGCCAGCTGTTAAAGTGTTGCATGTCATCTTTCGTCTCTGAATCTTCGGCACCTCTCAGCAATGGAGGGTAAATACTTGACCATGCCAGTCACGTCAGAAAAATCATCAAATAAACATCGGCCGAACGTCCCTAGGCGAAAGACTACTAAAAAAGACCCGGTATTGTGTTTCTCCTGATGTATCAGATTGTATCTTCGACTACATCTCTGCCTGTACCTCCGAGTAACGCAAATGAGTCGGAACTACGTGAAAAATATAGGGAAAAAACACGCTTGTGATTCCAGATGCAGAACTCAGTGTCATCTTCGCTAACGACGCGAACGTTCGCTCCGTGCCAAACGCCGGACTCGGAATGGAGCAGGGAAAGGGCTGCGTTAATTACAGATGGCGAGAGACGCTTCCAAGGGCAGGGGCGCACACACACACACACACACACACACACACACACACGCACACACACACACACACGCACACACACATGGCCCGTTGACTCCGCCTTCCACCGTCACCGACCAGCCAAACCCACACCCACCACGAGGACAGCTACAGGGCGCTGCCTAAAGGAATGAGTCTGGCAGGAACGCGGCAACGAGTCGGGCGTTCGCTGTGATGTGTGTTGGAGCAAAATGCTATTCTTCATTTTGAATGCATACTTATTCTGTGTGTTGGTTCGTACACGACAGTGTATGGTACCAACATGTACCAAAAAGCCGTCCACGAAGATGCGAGTTTTTCAGCCGGTCGTATACCGGAGTCTGTTCATCACAGAGATAAGGCCTCAAGAGTTTTGAATAGCACTCGCCCTAGCGACCATTTCAATACCTATCGGAAGAACGGTCATACTGTAGTCGTCCCACAGTACAGGGTCAAATTGTAAACATTACACACATCCTCCAGCTCAGACAGTTTACGCAGACTGGCTGGTTCTTTTGCATTACGTGTGTTCTATGATGTGTCTTAGGTGTCTGATAAAAGCTACATTTGTTCGTGGGCGATTCACATCTACTTCTACAAAGATACTCCGCAACCACCGTACGGTGCATGGTGGAGGGTACGCTGCACCACTACTTCTCATTTCCTTCCCTGTTCCACTTGCAAATAGAGCGAGGGAAAAACGATTGTCTATATGCCTCAGCACGAGCCCAAATTTTTTCATATCTTACCTTCATGGTCGTTACGCAGTAGAATCGTTCGCCAGTCAGATTAAAATGCCGATTCTCTAATGTTCTCAGTAGTGTTTGTCGACTTCCCGAAGCATCTCTGTAACACATACGTGTTGTTCGAGCCTCCCGCTAACAAATCCAGCAGCCATCTCATGAATTGCTTCTATGTCTTCCTTCAATACGACCTGGTACGGATCCCAAACACTCGAGCAGTACTCAAGACTAGGTCTCACCAACGCCCTATATCCTTCACAAGTGAAGCGCTCTTTCCTAAAATTCTCCCAATAAGCCTAAGTCGTTCTATTCGCCTTCCCTACCACAGTTCTGACATGCTCGTTCCACCTCATATTGCTTTGCAACGTTATGCGCAGATATGTAAACGACTTGAATGTCTAAATCAGCTCATTAGTATTACTATATCCGAACATTACAGGTTTGCTTTCCTATTCATCCGCATTACATTTTCCCACATTCAGCGCTAGATATCATTCATCACACCAATTGGACATTTTGTCACCCAACTTCGGCACCTTCGTGTACACCACGGCATCATCAGCAAAGAACCGCTGATTGCTGCCCACCCTGTCAGCCAAATCATTTATGTGTACAGAGAACAACAGCTGTCCTATCACACTTCTCTGGGGCACTCCTGATGATACCGTTGTCTCTCTCTGATGAACACTCGTCGTCGGGAACAAGAAGTCTTTGAGCCACTCACATATCTGTGAACTTATTCCATACTCTCGTACCTTCGTTAACAGCCTGCAGTTGGACACAGTGTGTAATGCTTTCCGGAAATCTAGAAATATGGACTCTGCCTTTTTCCGTTCGCCCATATTTCTCAGTATATCATGTGAGAAAAGAGCAAGCTGAGTCTCGCACGAGCGATGCTTTCCAAAACCTTTCTGATTCTTTGACATAAGCATCTCAGTCTCAAGGAAGTTTATTATATTCGAACTGAGAATATTGTGGTTCCGTTCTTTCACATTTCTCATATACTTGAATCAGATGCACCTTATTCCTGACAAAAACCCCAAAAACTATAATTTTTCGGTACCAAAAGTACCAGTTGCGAGGATGACCGCTTCTGTGATTTCTGTTCACGGTGAATCGTCAGAACGTTAGCATGTGTTTTCAAGATGATGTCCTCGCGGAACCTAGACACATTTTTCGGTATTATTATCCGTTATCGTGATCCAGAAGTTCACAATTACCATACTTACGCAGGTAAAATATGCACAGAATATCCGGTCTGAGGCCTAACAGTAGTTTTGACTGACGTAGTCAGCATGTGTCGAGGGTTTTAGGCTCACTGCAAGCGTTATGAGGACACCACATTATGTTTTAAGTCAGTCAGTATTTTTTCACCAATAAAACTTTATAATGCACTGTGTCTGTATAATAAGCATTTTACTCTTATACAGATTTGCCCAATGTGAAAAAATAGGCTAAAACGGGTCTTAACAAACCTGAAAAGAATTTAAAATTACTGCCAAAAATTACATAGAACTGGAAAGACTGCAAATTCAGTAAAATGTTTCTGATAATATTTTTACTCTTTTAATACAAATCAAAAGCTGAACGTTTTCAATGGTTTGCGTTCGATTAGCAAAGCATTCAGAGAAAATGTAAAACAAACGACTTTTTGTTGACCTTGTATGATGTGCACTTATTTGTTACCTACAGAGGGTGTTTGGAAAGTGATGGCCAATAATTCACACATGTAGAGAACGGGCCAAAAGTAGGTAAAAGCTCCAGTAGAGTCCACAAACCAACATTTGTAGAGATACATCAGATTTTCTGTTGCGGTTCATCAGTGTCTAGGAACACATGGCATCTATAAACGTTAAATTAGGTGTTCGAAATGTTGTTCAGGTGTCTGAATGCAACATTTAACTCGTCTCTGAAATGAGTTGCGAATCCTCTCAGGCAGTCATCAGGAATTCTGTAAATGCTGGAATGCTGCTTCAATCCGCAAGCGCAATTCCTTAAGAGATTTGACGTCGGTACGCTCATGCATCGAAGCTGCTTACAAGAATAATATACAGAAGAATAGAAAAGAAAATTGAGAATGTGCTACGTGACGATCAGTTTGCCTTTAGGAAAAGTAAAGGCACGAGAGAGGCAATTCTGACGTTACGGCTAATAATGGAAGCAAGGTTAAAGAAAAATCAAGACACGTTCATAGGATTTGTCGACCTGGAAAAAGCGTTCGACAATATAAAATGGTGCAAGCTGTTCGACATTCTGAAAAAAGTAGGGGTAAGCTATAGGGAGAGACGGGTCATATACAATATGTACAACAACCAAGAGGGAATAATAAGAGTGGACGATCAAGAACGAAGTGCTCGTATTAAGAAAGGTGTAAAACAAGGCTGTAGCCTTTCGCCCCTACTCTTCAATCTGTACATCGAAGAAGCAATGATGGAAATACAAGAAAGGTTCAGGAGTGGAATTAAAATACAAGGTGAAAGGATATCAATGATACGATTCGCTGATGACATTGCTATCCTGAGTGAAAGTGGAGAAGAATTAAATGATCTGCTGAACGGAATGAACAGTCTAATGAGTACACAGTACGGTTTGAGAGTAAATCGGAGAAAGACGAAGGTAATGAGAAGTAGTAGAAATGAGAACTGCGAGAAACTTAAAATCAGGATTGATGGTCACGAAGTCAATGAAGTTCAGGAATTCTGCTACCTAGGCAGTAAAATAACCAATGGCGGACGGAGCAAGGAGGACATCAAAAGCAGACTCGCTATGGCAAAAAAGGCATTTCTGGCCAAGAGAAGTTTACTAATATCAAATACCGGCCTTAATTTGAGGAAGAAATTTCTGAGGATGTGCGTCTGGAGTACAGCATTGTATGGTGGTGAAACATGGACTGTGGGAAAACCGGAACAGAAGAGAATCGAATCATTTGAGATGTGGTGCTATAGACAAATGTTGAAAATTAGGTTGACTGATAAGGTAATGAATGAGGAGGTTCTACGCAGAATCGGAGAGGAAAGGAATATGAGGAAAACACTGATAAGGAGAAGGGACAGGATGACATGACATCTGCTAAGACATGAGGGAATGACTTCCATGGTACTAGAGGGAGCTGTAGAGGGCAAAAACTGTAGAGGAAGACAGAGACTGGAATACGTCAAGCAAATAATTGAGTACGTAGGTTGCAAATGCTACTCTGAGATGAAGAGGTTAGCACAGGAAAGGAATTCGTGGTGGGCCGCATCAAACCAGTCAGTAGACTAATGATTTAAAAAAAGCGTAGACCAGGCTTTTGACATGGCCGCACACACAGAAATCCATGGGATTTAAATCTGGAGGCCTTGGAGGCCACGGCACAGTCTCTCCTCTACATGTCCAATGTTGACCACACGTTCGCGTTAGAAGCCGGCGCACTCGTAAATGAAAATGTTCTGGACCACCTCATTCATGTACCACACGTTCAGACGTTGGTTCAGTGAGACATCATCATGTACATCTGGAAGTACAGGCCGCAGAAACCGCTTATACTGCAATCTGGTTAGGCTCTGTGGTAGGAAGTGTAGTCCAATTATGCGGTCTACGAGAAGTCCTGCTCAGACGTTCAGCAAATAACACTATTGATGTCGTTATACTTGTGTTATATTAGGACTGACATCGGCCCAGATGTGGCAGTTATGGTAGATGAAAATACCGTCACTGATAAATCCAGCCTCATCCGTGAACACAATACTGCTTATAAACAGGGGATTCAGGGTAAACTGTTGCTGCACCCACTGGCAGAAATTCTCTCTAGGAGGGAAGTCTGCATTGTTGAATTCTTGCACTCGCTGGAGATGATATGGATAGCGTACTTGCCGATGTAAAATCTGCCACACACTTGGGAAGCAATTATTCTTTTTGAAGTACTCGGACGTTCGTGTACAGTGCGTAACACCCTTTCGCCTACGTCGGGTGTTATGTATCTGGGTCGACCTTTCCGTACATCGTGTGCGGAACCCCCAGTTTCTCTAAGATACTGATGTAGCCGGCTAAATGTACACCTGTCGGCCGGCCTGCGGAGAGGAGACCCTTCATCATACAGTGGAGCAGCCTCAAGGGCAGTGCCATTCGGCACAGTGCACGGAGGGGGAAAGACAAGAAATTGCGCATGCGTAAACAAACACACAGTCGATCTCAAATCTTGAGATATCAACGTAAATACCGCGGTATCCAGGGACGGATACAGTTGGTTCCCAACCCGAATTAATGCGGCTGATTTGTGGAGCCATGTTTATCTCAGCTTTTTTGTACTTTTCGCCTGTACTCTGCATGTGTGAATTATTGACCATCACTTCTGAAACACCGTGTACGTGCCAAACTATATAAATGTGCTAAAGTATTTAAAAGGTCACTCACCTATATAATCCGTTTCATATCAGCAGCACACCCTGCGGTAGCAGGGAAAAGAAGGGAACCAGGGGAAAAATGCTCCTGTCGGAACACAAAAAGGCAAAAAAGTTCCTTGAAGAAAAGTGGGGAACCAGTTGCCTCAAGACGTATTCCGCCTTCCACACCAATACCCTTGGCATGCAGACATATTCGCACTTTCTTGTGTTGAAAAGAGTAGCAGAGAGAGTGACGGTGGAAGAGAGAGGTGAAGGAGCCAGTAGGAGGGGAGAGAGAGGAGACAGAGATGGTGGAAGAGAGACAGTGGCAATGAAAAAGAAAAGAGGTGAATGAAGGTAATAGCGGTGGGAGGCAAAGAGAGTGGTAGCAAAAGAGATGGATTTAGATAAAAGCAGTGGGAGCAAAAGAGAGAGGAAGTAGTTGAAATGGAAAAGAGAGTTGAGTCGAGGCCAAGACATAGGCTTTGGGGCGGTCTGGACCCCCTCCTAGACCAGCGAATCTTATCATTTAGGTGTAGGGAAAGGCGCATTTTGGACTGGGATGCTGGGGAAAAATAAGTTGGACGCCAGTATCTATGGGCTGCCGAGGTATCGTGAGACGGTGGCAGTGGGAAAGAAATGAGAAAGGAGACAATGCAAGCGAGGGGGAGGCAGTGGCAGTGGCAGTGGGAGAAAAAGGATACGGTGGGAGAGATACAGATAGTGACAGAATAAATTTGCAACACTAGGAAATAGTCAATGTAGAGTAATTAAATTTCGGGAATACATTTGCCTATGTAATATATTTAAGTGGTTAATATTACAAGATCGCAGGTTAATTAATGTAAGTGCCAGATAAACCTTTGCAATTGTGAAATACTGGTACGTTAACAAGCAGTGCAACCGCAAAATGTTCAATGCAAGCAAGCAAAAGTGCATGCATTGTGTTATAAGTGTTCCGAATGTCATTTTGTGGGACGGAGTTCCATGCCTGTTGCACTTGATCGGTCAATATAGCGACGGTTAATGCTGTAGTTGCCGTCCGATGGTATCCCATAGGTGTATGATTGGAGACAGATCTGTTGCTGGAGCAGGCATAGGTAACTTGACGACACTCTATAGAGCATGTTAGCTTAAAATAGCGGTATGTGGGCGAGCGTTATACTGTTGGAAAACACTCCTTGGAATGTTTTCATTAATGGCAGCACAGCAGATCAAATCACCAGACTGACGGGCAAATTTGCAGCCAGGGTGTTGGGATAACCAGGAGAATGCTTATAAAAAAACACGCCCCAGTCCGGAAGTCCAGGTGTAGGTCGAGTGTGTATAGACGCAGGCAGGTTGGTTGCAGGCTGTCAAGAGGCCTTCTTCTGACCACGCATTGCCCTCACTGGCACCGAGGCAGAAACAGCGTTCAGCAGAAAACACAACAGACCTCTTCCCTGCCCTCCAGTGAACTCTCTTGACACCACTGAAGTCGCAAATCGCGACTGTTTGGGGTCGTGGAATGCACACTGTAGGGCATCTGGCTCTGAGGTGTCGTTGAAGAAACCTATTTGTAACAATTCGTTGTCTTACTGGATGAGAATTGCAACTCAAATTGCTGCTGCAGATGCAGTTCGATGAGCCCGAGTCATTCACCGAACATGATGGTCTTCCCTCTCGGTGTTGCCACGTCGCCGTCCACAAATCGGTCGGTATATTCTCGTGATCATCGCTGCCATGTACAGTGTCCACTTTCCTGCCAAGTCTTTCTGCAGTATCACAGAAGGAACGCTAGCGTCACTCTCATGCGACTGCCGCGAAATTTGAATAACATCACACAACTCCTTCTTGGTGTTCCGTTTTTTCCGTCTATGTATACGCACAGTGGCAGTGAGAGGGAGATGCTGAAAAAAAGGCTTGACTACAGAGATTGCTTAAAAGGATTTAGAATGTTATGTATTAAAAGAGCACCCCAAAATTTTTGTTAAGGAAGGTGGAATAAGGCTTGAAGCACCAAGTTGCCCATTTCTATGTTAAGTCTTATAAAGGGGAACATTTCGGACCTGCCGACAGAGTACAATGCTGATGCAAGAACAAGTGTCTCGGACCACATCGTTGGGCCACTTTGTTGACCGAGCGAGGCGGTGCAGTGGTTAGCACACTGGACGAGCATCCAGAAGGACGACGGTTCAATCCCTCGTCAGGCCGTCCTGATTTAGGTTTTCCGTAATTTCCCTAAATTTCTTCAGGCAAATGCCGGGATGGCTCCTTTGAAAGGGCACCACCGACTTCTTTCCCCATCCTTCCCTACCCCGATGGGGCCGATGAACTCGCTATTTGGTCCTTTCCCCCAACTCAACCACCAAACCACATTGTTGTACACGGGGAAACGCAGCAGACCCCTAAGTGTTCCCTTGTTGACCCAGTGTCTTCAACAATTACGATTTCAGTAGACACGGGATCATCGACATCGGACCATGGGCCTATGAAAACGTGTTGAATTGTCCAGTGAATCACGTTTTTCGTTAGAACAGATTGATGGACGTATCATACGCCGTCATCCAGGCGATCGACTAATCGAAACATGCACCATGCCACAGACGCAGTTGGCAGTTGCTATGGTTGACATTCTTCTGTGCTTGCATGGAACCGAAGGTTCCGCGAAGCTGTTGACTCAGCTCTGTCCTAAAAGGCCTCGGAAGCCCCAGCGTTACCATCCTTACCCATAGGAGTCACTGGATGTGGCTATGGAGAGACACATGGTAAGCACATAGTCAGCTTTGGTGACCGGAGCCGCCACTTCTCAATCAACGTCCTCCTCAGTTGGCATCACAAAGGCTGCATGCACACCGCTTGCAACAGCCCTCACAGACGTGGACTGTCAGCCATCCAAGTACTAGCCGACATCAGTTCTAACGGGAATCGGTGTTTCCACTGTTGAAAGGCCCTTGGCCGAAGCTGTGGAGTAAGTGAACGTTACTATGGATATGAACGCTTGGTCTTCATTCTTTTGCAGATGTCCGAAAGAACAGACACCACACACAATCTGCAGCTGTGACACATACAGTACTATGTAAACTGAACTGCGTCATCTAGCTACAGTGTCTGGCGCAAATGCGTGGACTATTTCGGCATGCTTCCCAGCCGAACCACCTGCCCTCAGTCCTTGTTCACGTCCTCCACTTTCCCACACAGCATGTGGAACGTAACTATGCTCCTTCACTTTAGGTGGTGGATTCGTTGCCCATCGAGGCGATTCAGTTATATGAGTGCGTGGTGTCTGGCTTTTTTTTTTGCGTGTCCCAAAGAACAGACACGACGTGAAAGCCACTGAAATTGCGATAAACACTGTGTCCGGATGGTGCAGTGGTTAACGCAACCGCCTAGTAAGTGGGAGATCCCGGATTTGGGTCCCGGTCCGGCACACATTATCACTCGTCACCGCTGATTCCACATAAAGTCCCGATGCAGCTGACATAAATACGTCCTTCCATTTATCTTCCTTTCTCTCCCCCTCAACATTTAATTTACATGATAATTATTGTGAATGATCTGCATTAGTTCAAGCTCGATGTCTCCTCTTCCAGCAGGATGTCAAGGCCAGAATCGTGTTATAATGTTTTGAGGACCTTCGCAGACAACTCACGTGGATGTCTCAGCCACTAAACTCACCTGATCTGAACCCAGTGACACACCCCAGGATGCTATCAGGAGCAAGGTTCAGCCAGCAAGCCAACGGTTCTTAAACTGTACCATGTATCTCTGGAAACCTACCAAAGACACGTGGAATCCAAGCAACGTAGAACCGCCGCTGTATTGCTTTCCAAAAGTGGACAAACATGGTATTAAGCGTTTGGGTCATCAGTGTGTGTATGGTAACTGTATACTGTCTGGAAAGAATCGCTATTAGGGCTAATTCTATCCGTGACACGTTTTGTAGTCAGAATACCTTATATCTCTGAATGTACCAGCAAAATTATATCATTGTATGACACACATTCGTAGTTCAGGTGACATGACGCCATAAATACTGAGATGCCGAATGATGCATGACGTTTAAATTTAATATTTCTTTGCTGCTAACTCGGGTAGCAACACTTTTCGCAAAAGGTATCCACTTAGTAATAAAATGAAACACCTGCAGCCGTCATTTCGATTTTATTTATTATATAGCTACCAGTTAACGTATTTGCAAAAACATGCCTTTGTGTTACGCATTGTTCATAAGATATGAGATGTGTGAAAAACTGCCATATTGTGCATGACGTTTTATTTGTTTACATTTTTACTACTACCTCTTTTCGCAACATATTTCGCCGCTATTCAACTGGACGCACCTGAAAAATTGTATCGCGTAGTTCTGGAACTACGACGTCATAAACATTGACCTGCGTGAAAATGGAACTGCGAGGTGAAATTCGCAAGAGATGCAGGTGAATATATGTGTATAAATGCGTGTGAAATTTTTAAAAAATATGTGGAATACATTTGACATGTGTATACATGAGTAAAGCCCTAAACCCCTGGAATAGTTTCAATCAGATTTGGTACACATATTAGTTACTACATGGAAAGAAATGTTGCTGGGGTGAGAACTACCATTTGCTATTGGGGTCAGGGTGAGAGAACGGGTCGGAAGGGATGGGGCGACAGTGAGGGGAAGGACGAGATGGAAACAGAGAGGAGGAGAGGAGATGGACAGAGATACAGTGTGGGAAAATGGACAAAGAAAGGGAAGAGCAGGAGATAGACAGATAAAGGATGGAGGAGATATACAGTGATGGGGAAGGAGGAGACAGAGGAGGGAACGGAAGGTGAACTGCGAGAGGTGGAGGAGGTAATGGGGGGAGGGGAGCAGATGTCACGTGGTAGGAGGGGATGGACAAAAAGAAGGGGACGAAGAGCTGGAGTTAGAAGGGGGCAGGAGTAGATGGTCAGATCAGGGAGGAGAACATGGACAGAGGGGAAGGAGGGGATGAACAGAGGTGGGGGGGGGGGGGGAAGAGGAGATGGACAGAGAGTGTGGGTAGAGCAAGTGGATCAGAGAGGAGGTGGAGGCGATGGACTGATAGAAGATATGAATAAACACATACATACAAGGACATCGCCAGGTACTCAGCTGCTTGTGAATGAAGTGGGAACAAGAAGTCCAATGAACATCCAGAGCTATTCGATTAAAGAGTGGCTATTCTCCACCTTGCTGCTACTACATGCTTCGGCTCCTGCAGATTATTATGGAAACAGGGCCTTTTGTTCCTGTTGAGCATTCAGAGAGCTTCTGACAACATCTCATTACACTATCAATTCGCAGAGTATCGTAGTTACTGTTGTTTGTTAATCACAAGATACTAAAGTCCATGAGTAAGCAGGAAGCGAGGCTCCAGCCAATAATCCGTAGAAAATCCATAGAACAGACAAGAGTTGTCGCTGATGATGAAAACGAAGCGTAGATTAGTAACATCGAGCGTGAACCATACTTGCTGTGCGGGCCTATTTACGAGCTACAGAGATCATTACCTGGCGCTACGTAACCCAAAGCGAAGCCAGGCAGTGTGTCTGCCGTATGGAGCGTCGCTCTCGAAGTAAACCAATGCAATCGAGAGCCGCCGGTGGTGTGACTGGTATTTGACAAAGACTGTCATCTGCCTCGCCGTTGTTGTCGCTGAGGGCTTGCTGTATCCCACAGACTACCGACGCTCCACCGCGGTACAGTGGTGCTATTTGGGTTGCCTGCTTACCAGACGATAAGCGAGGTGACGAAAGCGCGGCTTGCTGTATCCCACAGGGCACAGAGGCTCCACCGCGCTACAGTGGTGCTATTTGGGTTGCCTGTTCACCTGGCGATAAGCGAGGTGACGAAAGGGCTCCTTGCTGTATCCCACCACAGGGCACAGAGGCTCCACCGCGCTACACCGGTACTATTTGGGTTGCCTGATCACCAGGCGATAAGCGAGGCAACGAAAAGGAAGGCTTGCTGTATCCCACAGGGCACGGAGGCTCCAATGGGTTACAGCGGTGCTATTTGGGTTGCCTGCTCACCAGGCGATAAGCGAGGTGACGAAAAGGACGGCTTTAGCCGTACTCCAGTCTGACCTATAGGGGGCGACAGCTTCGCCGCCATACTTTGCTTCGTCCTCATGCAAGATGATGCTCCTTCTCATTTCTCTAAACACGCCCGACATTAACTGAATGTCACCATTCCAGGACGCTGGATTGGAAGATGAGGAGCAGAAGGTGACCTTCATCGCCGGTAGTCTCCCAGGTCTCCAGACCTCAAGCCTTGTGACTTATCTGCGACGTTACCCAATAGACTACGTTTTTATCCCCCCTATGCCTGGCACTCTTGAATGTCTGCGACATTGCATTGCTGAAGCTGTGAATCAACTAGCGAGAGACCAGCTGCTTCGTGTGTGACTGGAATTTAGTCACCGTTTTGGTATTTGTCGTGTAACACATGGTGCGCACATTGAATGCCCAAAAATTTGAACTTTTCTCTTTCCAGGAACGTTGGAATTGTGTTTCTATCTTTTCTAGTTCGGAAGCAATAAATGCTTTATATTTGTTCCCTCTTTTTGAATGGCTATATATATATATATAGGGTGAGTCACCTAACGTTACCGCTGGATATATTTCGTAAACTACATCAAATACTGACGAACCGATTCCACAGACCGAACGTGAGGAGAGGGGCTAGTGTAATTGTTTAATACAAACCATACAAAAATGCACCGAAGTATTTTAACACAAACCTACGTTTTTTTAAATGGAACACGTTAGTTTTGTTAGCACATCTGAACATATAAACAAATACGTAATCAGAGCCATTTGTTGCAGTGTAAAATGTTAATTACAACCGGAGATATTGTAACCTAAAGTTGACGCTTGAAACCTCCGACGTTCAGTTGCGTGTCGTAACAAACACAGGCATAAATTGGCCAGCCCGTTCTCCTGATCTTACACCTCTGGACGACTTCTTCCTGTGGGGTACTTTGAAGGAGAATGTGTACCGTGATGTGCCTACAACCCCAGAGGATATGAAACAACGTACTGTGGCAGCCTGCGGTGACATTACACCAGATGTACTGCGGCGTGTACGACATTCATTACGCCAGAGATTGCAATTGTGTGCAGCAAATGATGGCCACCACATTGAACATCTATTGGCCTGACATGTCGGGACGCACTCTATTCCACTCCGTAATTGAAAATGGAAACCTCGTGTGTACGTGTACCTCACCCCTCATGGTAATGTACATGTACGTCAGAGAAAAAGACCAACATAAAGGTGTTGCATGTGGATGTAATGTGATGTTCCAGTCTATTCTGTACCTAAGGTCCATCACCGTTCCCTTTGGATCCCTACGTAATTCGGTGCTCTGCGATACACACGATCGAACAGCGGAGGAGTGGTACTCAAGCGTCAACTTTAGGTTACAATATCTCCGGATGTAATTAACATTTTACAATGCAACAAACGGCACTGATTACGTATTTGTTTATATGTTCAGATGTGCTAAAAAACCTAACGGAGTTTCATTAAAAAAACGCATGTTTGTGTTCAAAAACATATTTCTGTGCATTTTTTATGGTTTGTATTAACCAATTACAGTAGCCCCTCTCCTCACGTTTGATCTGTGGAATCGATTCGTCAGTATTTGATGTGGTTTACGAAATATATCCAGCGGTAACGTTAGGTGACTCACCCTGTATATATTCGTCAGGTCCTTTAACAGCTCGTAGACAACCATCATCAAGCAAGTATGAAGCTACTGTATACCTAGTACCTTGTGAGCACGTTTACAATGTGATAAATTTAAAAACTGATATATTTGAAAATATATACAGTTCCACTAAATTGTGTGTATGGTGGAGGGAGGGGGCAACAACTCTAAACTATCCTCTGGTAAACATAGCTTGTAATATTATTTTTTCACAAAATTTTGCACATGGCTGCACGTTCAGAGACCGTAAATAGTTACAATCAAAAGAAAATAGCCCTCAGTCACTAATTTTTAACGAATTATCCACATTTCGACACTACTAGGAGTTCTCCTCAGAATTTGAACCAAAGAATGGTCTAAAACATGGTCACAGAATTATGACTAAAAACGTATGTTACAAATTATAAGTACGGAATTATCGTGAAAGAATGGCAGTACTTATATGTCATTTATAAAATAATAAATATGCCAAAAGAGCCATAGTCATAAAGAAATTTTAGATACACATTCTATTCGTTCTCCTTTAGAAAATTCTGGTGTCTACAAAATCGTCTGCGATACTTGCGCCTCTTACTATGCAGGACAAACTGGACGTGCCATCACTACCAGATATAAAGAACACTTGCTAAGAAAAAATGGCTCTAGCCCTCAAAATTCATCTTTTGCCAACCATCTTCTAATTACAGGTCATTCACCTAAAGCCATCTGCGATAGCAACATTTTGCACATCGAAAAGAAAGGGCGTAGAATAGACATTCTAGAAGAATTAGAGATTTTCAAGCATCTAGCTCGAAAGGATGGCATCATCCTTAACGAACAGCTACAGCTACGTAACAAAAATTTCTTCGACGGTATAAATCCGTTACTCGATTCTGACTTCGGGTCTCCTTGTGCAGGTTGCAGAAATTTTCTTTTCCTTCTCAGGTAGTTTTCTAATGTTTTTTTTTAATTATTAAACTTTTTTGGCTCTATTTCACCTCAATATTGCCTTCTAAAAGTAGTCATTCAGTCCTATCTACATTTCCATAATGATACTTTCATGTTTTACCTTACTGTTATAAGCTTTGATGTCGACAAAATGTTATGTTGTATGGTACTATCATACAAACACTGCTTTCCATTATGTACCAAATACTGTTTATTTATAATCATTTCTGCCTATATTTCAATGTAAAGTAGGCTAATTGTATATACGGCTACTAGATGACGCGCTCGCTGCAGTGCCATGTTCACCTGGCCGCATTTGTTAACGCGGCCACCTCAGTCCGTTTACAACCTGCACCACGCAAGTAACGAGCAGCCCTTAGTGGCTCGCCATCACAGTTTTTTAATTTTAATTTCTTTGTGACTAATGCCCTTTTGGCATATATGTTATTTTATAAATGACATGTAAGTACTGCCAATCTTTCACGATAATTTGCATCATACGTTTTTCGTCATAATTCTGTGACCACGTTATAGACCATTCTTTTGTTTAAACTCTGAGGAAGACACTCCTAGCACTGTCGAAACCCGGTTAATTCGTTAAAAATTAGTGACCGAGGGCTGTTTTCTTCTAATTATAGCTTGTAATGTTGTAGAATTCCTCGCTATTCTCTAGACATTGTAGTGTTCATGCTATTTTATTTTCCGAACTCGGAAACTGATCTGTGTAAAAATATGAACGCTTTTAGTACAAATTTCTCTTGGGGGGAGGTGCCCATAAAACATCATACCCGACCTTGTATATAAATCTGATTATAGTCATCTCCCCCCATGAACCATGAACCTTGCCGTTGGTGGGGAGGCTTGCGTCCCTCAGCGATACAGATAGCCGTACCGTAGGTTCAACCACAACGGAGGGGTATCTGTTGAGAGGCCAGACAAACGTGTGGTTCCTGAAGAGTGGCAGCAGCCTTTTCAGTAGTTGCAGGGGCAACAGTCTGGATGATTGACTGATCTGGCCTTGTAACAATAACCAAAACGGTCTTGCTGTGCTGGTACTGCGAACGGCTGAAAGTAAGGGGAAACTACGGACGTAATCTTTCCCGAGGGCATGCAGCTTTACTGTATGATTAAATAATGATGGCGTCCTCTTGGGTAAAATATTCCGGAGGTAAAATAGTCCCCCATTCGGATCTCCGGGCGGGGACTACTCAAGAGGATGTCGTTATCAGGAGAAAGAAAACTGGCATTCTACGGATCGGAGCTTGGAATGTCAGATCCCTTAATTGGGCAGGTAGGTTAGAAAATTTAAAAAGGGAAATGGATAGGTTAATGTTAGATGTAGTGGGAATTAGTGAAGTTCGGTGGCAGGAGGAACAAGACTTTTGGTCAGGTGACTACAGGGTTATAAACACAAAATCAAATAGGGGTAATGCAGGAGTAGGTTTAATAATGAATATGAAAATAGGAATGCGGGTAAGCTACTACAAACAGCAGAGTGAACGCATTATTGTGACCACGATAGATACGAAGCCCACACCTACTACAGTAGTACAAGTTTATATGCCAGCTAGCTCTGCAGATGACTATGAAATTGATGAAATGTATGATCAGATCAAAAAAATTATTCAGATAGTGAAGGGAGACGAAAATTTAGTAGTCATGGGTGACTGGCATTCGGTAGTAGGAAAAGGGAGAGAAGGAAACGTAGTAGTTGAATATGGACTGGGGCAAAGAAATGAAAGAGGAAACCGCCTGGTAGAATTTTGCACAGAGCACAACTTAATCAAAGGTAACACTTGGTTAAAGAACCATGAAAGAAGGTTGGTTATGACCTGTAGATTAAAACTAAAGAAACTGCAAAAAGGTGGAAATTTAAGGAGATGGGACCTGGATAAACTGAAAGAACCAGAGGTTGTACATAGTTTCAGGGAGAGCATAAGGGAGCAATTGACAGGAATGGGGGAAAGAAATACAGTAGAAGAAGAATGGGTAGCTTTGAGGGAATTAGTAGTAAAGGCAGCAGAGGATCAAGTAGGTAAAAAGACGAGGGATAGTAAAAATCCTTGGGTAACAGGAGAAATATTGAATTTAATTGATGAAAGGAGAAAATATAAAAATGCAGTAAACGAAGCAGGCAAAAAGGAATACAGACGTCTCAAAAATGACATCGACAGGAAGTGCAAAATGGCTAAGCAGGGATGGCTAGAGGACAAATGTAAGGATGTAGAGGCGTATCTCACTAGGGGTAAGATAGATACTGCCTACAGGAAAATTAAAGAGACCTTTGGAGATAAGAGAACCACTTGTATGAACATCAAGAGCTCAGATGGAAACCCAGTTCTAAGCAAAGAAGGGAAAGCAGAAAGGTGGAAGGAGTATATATAGGGTCTATACAAGGGCGATGTACATGAGGACAATATTATGGAAATGGAAGAGGATGTAGATGAAGATGAAATGGGAGATACGATACTGCGTGAAGAGTTTGACAGAGCACTGAAAGACCTGAGTCGAAACAAGGCCCCCGGAGTAGACAACATTCCATTGGAACTATTGACGGCCTTGGGAGAGCCAGTCCTGACAAAACTCTACCATCTGATGAGCAAGATGTATGAGACAGGCGAAATACCCTCAGACTTCAATAAGAATATAATAATTCCAATCCCAAAGAAAGCAGGTGTTGACAGATGTGAAAATTACCGAACTATCAGTTTAATAAGTCACAGCTGCAAAATACTAACGTGAATTCTCTACGGACGAATGGAAAAACTAGTAGAATCCGACCTCGGGGAAGATCAGTTTGGATTCCGTAGAAATGTTGGAACATGTGAGGCAATACTGACCCTACGACTTATCTTAGAAGCTAGATTAAGGAAGGTTAAACTACGTTTCTAGCATTTGTAGACTTAGAGAAAGCTTTTGACAATGTTGACTGGAATACTCTCTTTCAAATTCTGAAGGTGGCAGGGGTAAAATAGAGGGAGCGAAAGGCTATTTACAATTTGTACAGAAAGCAGATGGCAGTTATAAGAGTCTAGGGACATGAAAGGGAAGCAGTGGTTGGGAAGAGAGTGAGGCAGGGTTGTAGCCTCTCCCCGATGTTATTCAATCTGTATATTGAGGAAGCAGTGAAGGAAACAAAAGAAAAGTTCGGAGCAGGTATTAAAATCCATGGAGAAGAAATAAAAACTTTGAGGTTCGCCGATGACATTGTAATACTGTCAGAGACAGCAAAGGACTTGGAAGAGCAATTGAACGGAATGGATAGTGTCTTGAAAGGATGATATAAGATGAACATCAACAAAAGCAAAACGAGGATAATGGAATGTAGTCGAATTAAGTCGGGTAATGTTGAGGGTATTAGATTAGGAAATGAGACACTTAAAGTAGTAAAGGAGTTTTGCTATTTGGGGAGCAAAATAACTGATGATGGTCGAAGTAGAGAGGATATAAAATGCAGACTGGCAATGGCAAGGAAAGCGTTTCTGAAGAAGAGAAATTTATTACATCGAGTACAGATTTAAGTGTCAGGAAGACATTTCTGAAAGTATTTGTATGGAGTGTAGCAATGTATGGAAGTGAAACATGGACGATAACTAGTTTGGACAAGAAGAGAATAGAAGCTTTTGAAATGTGGTGCTACAGAAGAATGCTGAAGATTAGATGGGTAGATCACATAACTAATGAGGAAGTACTGAAAAGGATTGGGGAGAAGAGAAGTTTGTGGCACAACTTGACAAGAAGAAGGGATCGGTTGGTAGGACATGTTCTGAGGCATCAAGGGATCACCAATATAGTACTGGAGAGTAGCGCGGAGGGTAAAAATCGTAGAGGGAGACCAAGAGATGACTACACTACGCAGATTCAAAAGGATGTAGGTTGCAGTGGGTACTGGGAGATGAAGAGGCTTGCACAGGATAGAGTAGCATGGAGAGCTGCATGAAATCAGTCTCAGGACTGAAGACCACAACAACAACAACAGTCATCTACCGACAGTAAATATTGAGTGAGTAACTGTAAATTAATGTGGGACACATTAAGTTTCGCGTAATTTCTGGGAAAGTCAGTTCTTAGCGCATAACACGTCTTCCCACTTGTTGACTTAGGAGGCGGCTACTCTCTCCCTAATTTTGTTCATAGTTATAGAATTTGAAACTCACTATCTGCACCTCGATTTCGTAAACACATATGACGCAATTCTCGAAAAAAAGAACTATTGTGAACAAAGGGCTGGGGACTATAGCATTGCGAACATGTAAATGGTGTTAATTTGCCTTTCAGTCGTCTCCGCCACTGGATGTCATCATTTTTGTTATTTCTTTCCTAGCGCTGGCAGGTGGTCTTACCGTTCCTGTTATCGGGGGAAGGGAGGTATATTTTCTTCTTTTCCTTGGCTTATTCACCTTCCTGTGCTCTGACGGCGCTACCTAAGGAACAACGACTTTCACGGTTTTATTGTTGGCCTGTGGAAGGTTTCCGAGCACACACCTTGACAAAAATTAAACTAGCCTTTAAAATATTTCATGCACCTTATATGCGACAGAACATACGTTATTCGCAACGTGGGGCAGAAGATATAAGGTGGGTTTCTATTTCTCTCACCTTGGACAAAAAGTTTCCATCATAATGGTATGGTGTAAAATTCTAGTAATCCTAATATTCCTAGTTTGAAACCCACTTGTAGAAATATTTTTACTTTTGTTTAAATTCCATTTTTACTAACAAATGAAAACTTAAATTAAGAAACATTAAATCATATTTTTAAAATTTTTAATGTCGTTTTACTCTCATTTAGAAGCATCATTAAAATGCGAGTATTCACAACAAATTAAAAACTGCTGCAAATGTGCTTGATATCAATCACAAAATAAGAAACTAGTTTATTTCTATAGAAAATAACAATTGATCCACATTTATTTTCATTAATAATATTTCATTTCATATTCTATAAAACTGTAATTTATTTTGATATGATGAGCAATTAAAAGTAAAGAGATGTTATTCTTACAACGTAATTCTTCTTCTTCACCTTGTCCTGTTTCTCAAAACAAATGATCTGATTTTAAAATTAATTGTGAAACTAATGAATTGTAACGTGTTACACGCTGGCACAACCAGCAGAAGAGTCACATTGTTCTCTTTTTGCTACGAAATTCACGCGTAACGTAGTTTTCCCCGTAAATAGCATGATATTAAGAAACCTTTATTAAGGACGCCAAGAGCTGTTGCTTTATTAAGGACGCCAAGAGATGTTGCTTTATTAAGGACGCCCAGAGATGTTGCCCTCTCCACACAGATGTGTCAAGTAGAAGGCGCTGTTTGATTGAAGTTTTTGATTGTTGTGCTTGTAACACAGACAGCTTGAAAATAACCAAGGGAAAAAAATAGAAACTGGATAACAGCTAAGTGTGAAATAAAAACAGTCTAGGCGGGAAAACGACTTCCCTCGACAAATTTACACTGGCGGTGGTCCGATGTATACAAAAGTCCACTTTAGTAAATATATACCAGGCCCTGAGCTTCATATTCTGTAAACATAAAGGACAAGAGGCGATCGATCATTCGAAGAAAAGTGGTCTAGTAAGCGTGGGATCTAATATGAGGTATGAGCACTTGTTCATCTTAAATTTTGTGAAAAATAATTATCTTGATTGGTACTTTTTCCAAACAATGTTAGCATTATAACAAATCCAGTTAGAAAGAAACAAGAGATTGTAAATGATGTTTTCCTAAAATTGTAAAGTGGGTCTCAGAAAATGGGCTCTCTCTAAATTAAAAAAAAGCACGCAATATTCAGTTCAGTACAACAATAAAAGTCATATCCACAATTGACGTAGCAGGTGAAATAGGATGTACATATAGATGAAATTTGATATGGAAGAAGCATATTGCTGAGCTGAGTTCACCTACCTTTGCTCTTCATATAATTGCTAATCTTGGAA
The DNA here is from genome assembly GCF_023897955.1 of Schistocerca gregaria. Taxonomy (NCBI): domain Eukaryota; kingdom Metazoa; phylum Arthropoda; class Insecta; order Orthoptera; family Acrididae; genus Schistocerca; species Schistocerca gregaria. Next base: position 89,945,961 of record NC_064923.1, read on the forward strand.
ACAAAACTCGAATTAACCTCTTGACATATGTTGAAAAATTCCCACTCATTAATGTCTCATGGAATAAGACATAAGACTGAAAAAGAAAGCATTGATGTCACAAAAGCGAGCAGTAAGAATTACGTGCGATCAGCCATGGACGTCGTGTAGGTACCTCTTCAAGGAGTTATGCATTTTAGCTGCGCCGTCGCAATCCATGTATTCGCTAGTGAAGTTCGTCATAAATCTCACCTCCATCTCACTTTAAGAAGAACAGTGAGGACCAAACCTAAAACACCCTGGGGGGAAAACGATCTTTATTATCCACTAGCTTCGTGTCCCCTTTTCCATTCACATACACTGTATGATATGCGCAAATTTCTTTTTCTGTCTCTTTACTCGAATTTTATGTTGTTCACAAATTTCAACACGTTTCAAACTTTTCACGCTAATTAGGGTTATGAAAGCGATAGAAGCAATTCTGATAACTATAGTCAAAGGTTTTTGTTAATCATGTACACTCCTGGAAACGGAAAAAAGAACACATTGACACTGGTGTGTCAGACCCACCATACTTGCTCCGGACACTGCGAGAGGGCTGTACAAGCAATGATCACACCCACGGCACAGCGGACACACCAGGAACCGCGGTGTTGGCCGTCGAATGGCGCTAGCTGCGCAGCATTTGTGCACCGCCGCAGTCAGTGTCAGCCAGTTTGCCGTGGCATACGGAGCTCCATCGCAGTCCTTAACACTGGTAGCATGCCGCGACAGCGTGGACGTGAACCGTATGTGCAGTTGACGGACTTTGAGCGAGGGCGTATAGTGGGCATGCGGGAGGCCGGGTGGACGTACCGCCGAATTGCTCAACACGTGGGGCGTGAGGACTCCACAGTACATCGATGTTGTCGCCAGTGGTCGGCGGAAGGTGCACGTGCCCGTCGACCTGGGACCGGACCGCAGCGACGCACGGATGCACGCCAAGACCGTAGGATCCTACGCAGTGCCGTAGGGGACCGCACCGCCACTTCCCACCAAATTAGGGACACTGTTGCTCCTGGGGTATCGGCGAGGACCATTCGCAACCGTCTCCATGAAGCTGGGCTACGGGCCCGCACACCGTTAGGCCGTCTTCCGCTCACGCCCCAACATCGTGCAGCCCGCCTCCAGTGGTGTCGCGACAGGCGTGAATGGAGGGACGAATGGAGACGTGTCGTCTTCAGCGATGAGAGTCGCTTCTGCCTTGGTGCCAATGATGGTCGTATGCGTGTTTGGTGCCGTGCAGGTGAGCGCCACAATCAGGACTGCATACGACCGAGGCACACAGGGCCAACACCCGGCATCATGGTGTGGGGAGCGATCTCCTACACTGGCTGTACACCTCTGGTGATCGTCGAGGGGACACTGAATAGTGCACGGTACATCCAAACCGTCATAGAACCCATCGTTCTACCATTCCTAGACCGGCAAGGGAACTTGCTGTTCCAACAGGACAATGCACGTCCGCATGTATCCCGTGCCACCCAACGTGCTCCAGAAGGTGTAAGTCAACAACCCTGACCAGCAAGATCTCCGGATCTGTCCCCCATTGAGCATGTTTGGGACTGGATGAAGCGTCGTCTCACGCGGTCTGCACGTCCAGCACTAACGCTGGTCCAACTGAGGCGCCAGATGGAAATGGCATGGCAAGCCGTTCCACAGGACTACATCCAGCATCTTTACGATCGTCTCCATGGGAGAATAGCAGCCTGCATTGATGCGAAAGGTGGATATACACTGTACCAGTGCCGACATTGTGCATGCTCCGTTGCCTGTGTCTATGTGCCTGTGGTTCTGTCAGTGTGATCATGTGATGTATCTGACCCCAGGAATGTGTCAATAAAGTTTCCCCTTCCTAGGAGAATGAATTCACGGTGTTCTTATTTCAATTTCCAGGAGTGTATTTCGCGATCTTGTGGAGATATTTCCGCACAAACTTTCATCCGCTGATACGTGTTTCTTTGTATCCAACCGAGAAGTGAAATACCAGTTTTCATATATGTGGCTTTAAATGTTTTTTAATATAACGAAATATTTTCTTAAAAATTTTCGTCGTCTATTTCATCCCCTTAAGGGTTGAATTTGCAAAAACACTGAAATGTGTATTGGTTTATATCTAACTGAGATGCCGATGTAGCGTTAAAAATGCTTTTGCACTTGTTTAATAATGATTTATTTTTAAAAAATTACACCCACAATTTTACCCACATAATGGTTGAATATCCAAAAATACCGAAACATGTGTTTTTGTGTTTGTGACTGATAAACGAAATAACTGTTTTAGAAGGCCACAAAACCTTACTTCACCGCCTTAGATGTGGAATTTCTTTGAACAATCCCTTTTTTAATTATTCCTACCAAATAAGATGAATACCCTGTCCAAATTTCAAGTTTCTATTTTTAGAGGTTTGGGCTGGACAACGATGAGTTAATGAATTAGTCTGGCCCTATTTTATCCCCAAAAACTGTCAATCACATATATTTTCATTTCCAACTGAGAAGCCGTATACCAATTTTCATAGATTTTGCTTCCAAAATGCTTTCACAATGAAATATTTTCATAAAACAGGTTACCCATTATTTCACCCTCTTAAACGTTGAAGTTCTAAAAATCCCTTCTTAAACAACGCCTGCAATAAAAGATCAATAACCTCTCAAAATTTCAAGTTTCTGTCCTTAGCGGTTTCGGCTGCGCGATGATGAGTCAGGCAGTCGGACATTGCCTCCTATACACTGAGATGCCAAAGAAACTGGTCCAGGCATGCGTATTCGAATACAGGGTAATGTAAACAGGCAGAATACGGCGTTGGGGTCGGCAACGCCTATATAAGACAACAAGTGTCTGGCGCAGTTGTTAGATCGGTTACTGCTGCTACAATGGCATGTTATCAAGATTTAAGTGAGTTTGAACGTGGTGTCATAGTCGGCGCACGAGCGTTGAAGTGGTCATATTCCCATACACCATTCCACGAGTGTACCATGAATATCAGGAATCCGGTAAAACATCAAATCTCCGACATCGCTGCGGCTGGAAAAAGATCCTGCAAGAACGAGACCAACGGCGAGTTAAGAGAATCGTTCAACGTGACAGTGCAACCCTTCCACAGATTGCGACAGATTTCAATGCTCGGCCATCAACAAGTGTCAGCGGGCGAAACATTCAACGAAACCTCATCGATATGGGCTTTCGGAGAGGAAGGCCCACTCGTGTGCTCTCGATGACTGCACGACATAAAGCTTTATGCCCCGCTTGGGCCCGTCAACACCAACATTTGACTGTTGATAACTGGAAACTTGTTGCCTGGTCGGACGAGTCTGGTTCAGATTGTATCGAGCGAATGGACGTGTATGGATACAGAGACAATCTCATGAATCCATGGACCCTGTATATCAGCAGGGGACTCTTCAACTTGGTGGAGGCTCTGTAATTGTGTGGCCTGTGTGCAGCTGGAGTGACATGGGGCCCCTGATACGTCTAAATAAGACTCTGATAGGTAGCACGTACTTAATCATCCATTCATGTCCATTGTGTATGCCGACGGAGTCGGGCAATTCCAGCAGGACAGGCCCTACACGATATTAGGCAGGTGTACCAATTTCTTTGGCTCTTCAGAGTAAGATCAAGAACCTCTCCAAATATCAGGTTTGGGCCGTGCAATGATGAGTCAGTGAATGAATGAGTCAGTCACGACATTGCCTCTTACATAGAGAGTTTATTAAAGTTTTCAGAGAGAAGTTCAATATGCAAAAACATAAATCTTATAAGTTTCCTTTAATTTACGTCTATGGTCACAAACGTTTTGTTAACAGATTACCGGTTTCGGTCTTTAATGACCATCATCAGATCTGCAGCAAAAAGTTTGTGAGCATAGACGTAAATTAAAGGAAATTTGTTACATATACGGGTCACTGTTTTCTCGCGACGATGTCGCAGCTTGTGAAATATAAATCTTAGTTTATTTGCATAATAATATGAAATGTCTGACAGGTAGCAAAGCAAATTCCAATTCTAACCTAAAATCTTTTCTTCTGGACAGCTCCTTCTATTCCCTGGAATTTCTTTTTAAAAACTGGTAGCTTAAAATAACTAGTTTTTGACGGAGAAGGACTAAAAAAAGTTTTCATAATTATAATCATGTCTACATATTCTCCAAAATGAGTCATGTCACATCATATAGATAAAAGAATCGTTTAAATGATCTATGAAACATGTATCTAACATACTGCAAGCTCTGTTCGTTATTTGCAGAGGCGGACCAAACGGACAAAAAAAAGTCTGGTAAACACGGATCTCAAATCCATACATTAAGAGCTATGAGCACATGTTCGTCTCTTCTGCTGAAGGAGTGCTCACAGCTCCTAATGTATGAACTTTAGATCCAATGTTTACTAGATATTTTGCTTCGAATTTCCGTTCCTGTCACATCCCTGAAAACTGACCATTTCTCCTGAGACACACTTAAGAAGTCAGGACAGAGCGCAATCGCTCCACCCTCCCGCCCACTGTTTCGGCACTGCCTTGCTGGCCCTCGTGCTGAATCTCGACGCTCGACACCTGGTGACGCGCTGGCCACTCTTGTCCAGGTGACGTTCCTGATGATGCCGCTGGAGATCGGCTGGTCGTCGACGGTGAGCTGGCGCGCGGGCGACGCGCTGTGCCGCGTCATGGCCTTCTTCCGCGTCTTCGGCCTCTTCCTCTCCAGCTTCGTCCTCATCTGCATCAGCATCGACAGGTGAGCAGTGCCGCCGCCATCTTTCTCACCACCAGCTAATCGGGTAGGCAGCCGGGTAGAGTCTGCGTGGGGCGGTGTCCGTAACAAAGTAAATACAGGGAAGACAGCAAGTAATCTGTTTCACTCGGTGTACTCTGAAACTGATACACTTACATGTACACTAGCCTTCACATTCATCCGACTGGAGTATATCCCCACAGAATTACGAGGGCCATTGCGATAGTAAGTTTCCTCATTGTTTTTTACACGTTAACTTCATTGCCGACCACAAATTCACCATGCAATCAGGAACTATACACGTTGCACTGTTTTTCGACAGTCATTTCGAGAATGGGACGTTAGTCATTGCGTGCAACCAAGAAACCACTCTGTTAAAATTCGGTGCCCTGAGATGCGAGTATTTGCCGCACAGCCTGCTCCACCTCAGCATTGTCTTGGAAGTGACGTCCCGAGAGTGTAGCTTCCTATGCAGGCAAACAGAAGAATATGTCGGAAATGTTCCAATTGCTCCGCTCGGCACTCCATTTTCTAGCTTCCACAGCTCCACTCACTATTTTCAGATGATAAAATGACAATATGTAAATTCAAATAGCAACAGTGAACAACAAATAAAAATGATAATCAATAAATAAAGCCAGAGCAAAAGAAATACCAACATGAAAAACGAAAACGCCACTTATGCACCACACTGATATACAGGTATGTCAAATAAATAAAACCATTTACAGCTGAAAAGCACCTTGTGCACATGAGCATGTTCACATACGTAGCACTCAGATAGGCTTGCTAATACTTAAAACGCACGACATCTAGTAAAATGCGTATTTGTGCATCTGATTACGTCTGCGTGACATGTTACATGCATCCTGTATCCACATTAGCCGAAGTATGAAGTGCAACTGGATGAAAGTGAGACAGAGATTAGCTGTGTACATACACTACTCGACATTTAAATTGCTACACCAAGAAGAAATGCAGATGATAAACACGTATTCATTGGACAAATATATTATGCTAGAACTGACATATGATTACATTTTCACGCAATTTGGGTGCGTAGATCCTGAGAAATCACCTCTGGCCTTGATACGATTGGGCATTGAGTCAAACAGAGCGTGGGTGGCGTGTACAGGTACAGCTGCCCATGCAGCATCAACACGATACCACAGTTCATCAATAGTAGTGACTGGCGTAATGTGACGAGCCAGTTGCTCGGCCATCACTGACCAGACGTTTTCAGTTGGTGAGAGATCTGGAGAATATGCTGGCCAGGGCAACAGTCGAACATTTTCTGTATCCAGAAAGGCCCGTACAGGACCTGCAACATGAGGTCGTGCATTATCCTGCTGAAATGTAGAGTTTTGCAGGGATCGAATGAAGGGTAGAGCTACGGGTATTAACACATCTGAAATGTAACGTCCACTGTTCAAAGTGCCGTCTGTGCGAACAAGAGGTGACCGAGACGTGTAACCACTGGCACCCCATACCATCACGCCGGGTGATACACCAGTATGGCGATGACGAATACACGCCACCAATGTGCGTTCCCCGCGACGTCGCCAAACACGGATGCGACCATCATGGTGCTGTAAACAGAACCTGGATTCATCCGAAAAAATGACGTTTTGCCATTCGTGCACCCAGGTTCGTCGTCGAGTACACCATCGCAGGCACTCCTGTCTATGATGCAGCGTCAAGGGTAACCGCAGCCATGGTCTCTGAGCTGATAGTCCATGCTGCTGCAAACGTCGTCGAATTGTTCGTGCAGATACTTGTTGTCTTGCACACGTCCCCATCTGTTGACTCAGGGATCGAGACGTGGATGCACGATCCGTTACAGCCATGTGGATAAGATACCTGTCATCTCGACTGCTAGTGATACGAGGCCGTTGGGATCCAGCGTATTACACTCCTGAACCCACCGATTCCATATTCTGCCAGCAGTCATTGGATCTCGACTAACGCGAGCAGCAATGTCGCGATACGATAAACTACAATCTCGATACGCTACAATCCGACCTTCATCAAAGTCAGAAACGTGATTGTCCGCATTTCTCGTCCTTACACGAGGCATCACAACCAGGCAACGTCGGTGAACTGCTGTTTGTGTATGAGAAATCGGTTGGAAACTTTACTCATGTCAGCACGTTGTAGGTGTCGCCACCGGAGCCAACCGGCTGAAAAGCTAAGTATTTGCATATCACAGCATCTTCTTCCTGTCGGTTAAATTTCGCGTCTGTAGCACGCCATATTCGTAGTATATCAATTTTAATGGCCAGTAGTGTAGTTACAGCCACTAGATCACTCGTACACAAGCATTTTAAAATCAGAGCGTAAATTATTTTCTTTTTGCATTTAACAATAACAATAATAATAATTCACTCCCTGATTTTACGATGCCTGCGTAAGAGCGATCTTGCGGCTGTAACTATGTACACTCCTTATCTTTGCCTATCTGCCGTCCAGTTGCATCACATACTTTGGCTAATGTGGGTCCGGGATGTGTCTCCCAAGTGACTTAAACGGGTGTACAAATGTGTATCTTACTGTACAGGGTGCTTATGAATTATTTACGCAAAAGTAACCTTTAATTGTGAAACAGGTAAATAACTTAGAGAAATGTTTTATACTGCACTGAATGTAGTATCTCATCAAGTTTTATTTACAAAAGTTCAATGTGGCTACCTTTTGTAACACGACAAATGTCTCGTCTGCAATCACATTCCTGCCAGACCCTGTGAACTTTCAATTTTTGGGGTTTGAATTACGCTTTTCTATGGTATAATACTTTTCGCGCTGTAACACTAGGCATATTCAGTTCTAAGATGGTACGTCTCATTGTTTCACCCAGGCTACAAATGTAGTTGTTCAACTGCTGCGTCATAGACTTCTAACCGACACTGAGCCGGCGTCTTTCGGTGAAATAGTTTGTCTTCGAGGTGGTGGCTTGAGTTATTTAGTCGTGAATTGTCACTGAACGATAGTGTTGTAGTTTATGCAGATTAACGCAGCTAAATGACAAGTAACAATCATTTAAGGGACAAAATTAACTTTTGCTTTATTCGCGCAGCTCATATTAATACATTACGAATAAACAAATCAGTCCTTTGATTCTGATGCTAGTCTACGTTGAAAGTAGTGTGATTATCGGCTATTTTTGTAGTAACCTAAGTGCTATTGCTTTTTATACCCAAATAAAATGACTAAGCGTAATACTAACTTTAAGAAACGCAAATTTCCGGCTTCCATATATGCGAGACCTGCGTTTTCTTCTGAAATACATGAAAACACGTGTGCTAGCAGTGAAGGAAACCACGACAATGTTTTTGAAGTGACCACGCCCCGTAGTGCATCGAAAAGGAAAGTAACTGTAGAAACGGATGGCAGTGGTAAAAGGAATGATATTATGGACAACGTCGTTTTTGATCTGCATATTTTTGCACAAGTTCTTTCTGAAACTGTCTCTTGCTGTCTTTGTGGTGGTGACAATTAACGGCCAAAGTAATTCATGAATTACAGGAATATTATGGGAAGGCCATTAGATATAACTGTGACAATTTGGAGAAGATGAAAAGAGCTGTTTGGAGCACGTTCTTTCACCAAATATCAGCCGATGAAAAGCCATGTCACGCTTTGTGTCCACCTCCACGAAACACATAATGTAAATATAGGCTGAATTTTCTGGCACCCTGCATGAATTTACACATAACCATTCTCTTCCTTTGACAGTAATGGAGGCAGTAAAACCTATTTATAGAGATTTGGAAAATCCTGGGATACTAAAGAGATGTTTACATGGAAAAATCCAGAATGTGAATGAGTCCTTCAATAATGTTGTGTGGTGCCGTGTTCCTAAAAATGTATCTGTTGGCCTTATGACTAAAGTTAGCATAAAGTTAGCGTTGTCTGTTGCTGTAATAACATTTAATGGTGGGAATTATGACAGACTTAAGGTTCTGGAGAAGTCAGTGGTAAGATTTGGATAGAACACAGTTAAAGGACTGCGGGAACTAGATGAGCTTCGTGTACGTGAAGCAGAGTTAGCTGCTCAGCAAATGGCAAAAGAAGCACAAAAGAAAAGGAGGAGGCGAGCACTGGGCTGTTGTAACACGGAAGAAGACACGGACAGTGGGCCAGGGCAATTCTAGTGCATAAAATACGCAGAAGTGCAAGTCTGTATAAGAATTTGTATTAAAAAATTTTTAGACCTCAATATCTCTGAACTACGGTTTTTGCAATAAATAACCCGTTTCCTAAAAAAGTGCCGATGGTAGAGACATAAAATTTTCGCAGCGTGAGAAGTGTGAGATTCAACACATATGGAACTAGAATGATTAAAATATCCAGAGTTGTTTTGTTTTTACGTTCATTTATTTACAAAATTCTGTCAAAAATTGTGTGTTTGAAAAAAAAAGATAACATGTCCTGCAATACAATTTTAGTAATAATTCTAGTTAATTATATCTAGAAAGGTGCATTCAATAATTATGAAAAATTGTAAGTTTGTGTCTTAAAAATTTTCCAAGACAATGGGTCACAAAATTCGATAATTTAACATTGGTGGCATAGGACATACAATGTCCCCTTAAGCGCTGGACTAGTTCATTCGTTTGTTCGGAAGGGGAGGCCAACACCCGCTTTCGTTCGGTCGGCGACACGCACACCTTGCAATCTATCTCAAACGATTTTACAGAAACCATTCTGTAAAAAATTTGATTTTTGCGTTACGTATGGCTTTATATGCCATTCTCGTGATAACGTGCCCATCTTGTCGCTAATGATTATAGATATTGCGTTATATTTGCACTGAAATTCGTTATACTTGCACTGAAATTCTAAATAGTTTGCAAGGAAACAGGAGTCGCTTTGATTTTGCGTTTGGTGCATATTAAATAACATGCTGCTGCATATGACATTAGCTAACATACTGAATTTTTCTTAACACTTGGGTGGAGATGTCTATCTTTCACCAGTCTTGGAAAAATTTATCCGACGTAGCACCGTGATTTGCGATCAAGCCCTCCAGCGATAAACCCAGAATGAAATATCCACAACATGCATCACATTTCTTAAGCGGTTTGAGATATCGAAATGAGATTTTTGCAAATGAAAGCACACAAAGAGTAATTTTTCCTTATGGTTATTATGCGAAACCTTATTATCTGCCGTATTGTTTCAGTAACTACAGAATTTTTCGATAAATGAATGTATATTTTAAGGGGCATCAGCAGCTTGTGAAACGAGGTACCGTGTGACTTTTGAAACAACCTAAGTGAAGACAATACACCTTTATTTTTGTACCAAGGATGTGCCTTTTAGTAATCTATGACCTTACCTTTTTTTAATAAAATTAGTAATCACTGTTTCAGAATACTCTCCCGATTACATCTGCACAGAATCTTAGTGAGGTGACATTGTGTATACTCCTCAGCATTTTGACGAAAGAGGCAAATTTTTACATGGCTGCTTTAGAAATGTAGGTTTTACTCAAAATTAGCCACTCGTGACGTTGCTCTGTTGAGTTACTAATGGTTAACGAGCCATGTGAAAATAATTTTTTTTGTTGCATTTTCAACGAAATTCTTTTTGGATGCTAACCAAAACAGTGATGAAGTAGATCTTTTTGAATGGACACCATGCAAGTGTGGGCGTGTAGATGTTCCACTTGATATACAGAAGAAACCGGAGTGTAGGCTTGCTGTGAATGGCATTTCCCCTCCTGGGCTCGGCATTTTCCGTACAGCGCCTGCCCACATACCTTACCACCTCCGATATCCCCACGTGCGCTCTGCCGACTGCGCATCTACCGGCCACATTATTGTGCGTGCACTACATACGACTCCAAGACGACTGATGGAATTACTCATTTGCACATGCCACCTAGCGGAAACGTCAGGAACTTACAGCGTTAGACGGGAATAAAACTTGAAGATATACTACATTCAGTGCTGTAACAATCATTTCTCAAAGTTATTTACGCTTTTCACAATTAAATGTTACTTTTGCATAACCAATGTATAAGCACTCTGTATGTCGTACATTTTAAGCATTAACAATGCTCTGTCATTGCTACATATGAGAGTATGCCCATGTACAGAAGGTGCTTTCTAACTGTGACGAATCTGTATAATGTGCTGTATTTAATGCACCATAGTGACAACATGGCATGAAGTACGAACTCATAATGGAAGATATTTTACAACAAAAATTCTTTGGAGATATCTAAATTGAGTTTCCATTCCGGTATTTTTAACGTCAAACAAAAAAAATTTTCTCAATTATTTTTTTCGTAAATGACGATGGGAGACATACAGGGTGCGTCAAAAAAATGTATGCACACTTTGAAGCGTCATAGAAAATTTATTTCCGCTCTACAATGTCAAATTTCTGGAAATGGAAAGCTTGAAGTCCAATTGTAAAAATAAATTTACTTTGCAAATGTGATTAATGTTCAAGCTGGTGGCCTTCAGCATCAATACATTTCTGAGTACGAGTCACCACTGATTCCATACATCGTACCAAAGTGTCCAATGAGATTTCTGTGTGCACCGCATGAATCTTATTCCAAAGTGTGCCCAGGTTACGTTGTTTACGTTTGTACACCTCATCTTTTTACTGTGCCCCATAAGAAGAAATCCAGCGGCATGAGGTCTGGAGAGCGTACAGGAAACTCGATTGGTCCCCTGCCTCCTATCCACTGGCCTGGCACATTGTGATCCAGGTATGCTCGTACGTCCCTATCATAGTGTGGCGGGGCGCCATCTTGTTGGAAATAAAACTCATCATTACCGTGTAGTGCACGAATGGCAGGGAATATGGAGTCAGCAAGCATTGTTAGGTACGTTTCTACAGGAACAGTACCTTCTAAGCGGTAAGGCCCCATGAGTCCCCTTGCAGACAAACCACACCACACATTTACACCAGGCAAATTCACAGCCTTTTCAACTGTAATGTGAGGATTATCTTCAGCCCAGTACACACAATTGTGCCTATTGACAATTCCATCGAGTCTGAGTTGTGCTTCATCCGACCAAATTATGCTACCCGTAAATCCCGGTTCACGTCTCACCATCTCCTGAACCCATTCACAAAATTCTAACCTTCGATCTGGATCGTCGTCACTTAGCTGTTGCACCAGCCTTGGAACGTACACACAGAACTTGCCTTTCTTCAGAATGCGCAGCACACTACTAGCACTTCCATCACTAACACGTGAGGCTTGCCTTGAAGATTTTTGAGGCGAATGCTGAAACAGTTCCAAGACCGCAGTTGTGTAATCATCACACGTAGCTGTACAAGGTCGCCCTGATCGACCTTTATGCACATCACAGACTGTTCCATGAATTTCTAATTTGTCTCGTAGACGTGTAATTGTTAACCTTGAAGATGGTTCTGTACCATACTCACTTCTCCACTGTCTTCGAACCGCAGTTACATTCTCAAACTTCCAGTACCACTTAATTATCTGCTTCCGCACTTCAAAGCTCAAACGCACGTCCGCCATGTTGCGGTCACTTCCTTGGCACTGCTGTCACCTGTTGAAGGACCATAACATTACTTTCGCACAGATATTTAACCTTGTAGAACGGGAAATAAATTGTCTATGACAGTTTAAAGTGTGTATACATTTTTTGACGCACCCTGTATATCATGTAACTGAGGAGAAAAAAGACATGGGATAGTGATATGCACATGTACAGATGGCGGTAGTATCGCGAACACAAAGTACAAAAGGGCAGTGCATTGGCATAGCTGTCATTTGTGCTTAAATGATTCGTGTTTAAGTTTCCGTCGTGATCATGGCCGCACGGCTGGAATTAACAGACACTGAAAGCGAAACGGTAGGTGGAACCAGACGCTTGGGATATTCCACAGTGTTAAGAGTGTGCAGAGAACGCCAAATATCAAGCATTACCTCTCACCACGAACAACGCAGTGACCGACGGCGCTCACTTAGCGACCGGGAGCAGCGGAGTTTGTGTAGTCATTGCTAATGGACAAGCAACGATGAGTGAAATAACCGCAGAAATCAATGTATGACGTACGACGAACGTATCTGTTAGCCCAGTTAGGCCAAATCTGCTGTTAATGGGCAATGGCAGTAAACGATAGACGCGAGTGCCTTCGCTAATAGCGCGGCATCGCCTGCGGCGTCTCTACTAGGCTGGTGGCGCCATATCGGTTGGATCCTAGACGACTCGAAAACAGTGGCCTGGTCAGAAGAGTCCATAATTCGGTTGGTAAGACCTGATGGTAGAGATCCAGTGTGGCGTTGACCCCATTACGTCATCGACCCAAGCCGTCAACAAGGGACTGTGCAAGCTGGTCGTGGCTCCATAATGCTATCAAGTGGTACAGCAAATCCTCTTGAAATATCATGGTAAAAACTCATCATAAGCTGACTGAAGCACCCTCACTCCCAGGTGCAATATTATTGTGTTGCCGGGATATAGGTGCTATGTCCTTGCATCCTTTCACAATTTGTTGTGACCAAGTTGATGGTCTGCAGGAAAAAACATAAACTTTCTGAACTACAAAAAATTACTACATAATGAAAGTTAGCATTCATTTTGAGGTTTCTGGAGACGCCATGGTACCTGTGCCGGTTTGTGTCACAATAGATACATCTGCATTTATCGGCAGGTTTATAGTAGAAGTGACAAAAGAAGACCCTTTTTTTTATAGTTACAGTGGACTTGGTGCAGCTGCTTGCTGTATCTATCTCAACCAAATGCGTAATACGATTTTACCTTGAAGCTGAGACAGGAAATTAATCTTTAAAGCTACATTCTTATTTTTATAACAGAATATCTGAAACTTACAGATAATACTTCATAAAAGTGATATGGCACCAACTGTGCCAGTCTATTCATGGACAATCTAAATGAATCCTTCCTGACCACGCTGAACCCCAAACCCCTCACTTTGTTAAGTTTCATTGGTGACATTTGTGATCTGGCTCGAGGATGAGGACACCCTACCCACATCCCTCCAGAACCTCAACTCCTTCTTCCCCATTTGCTTCACCTGCTCCTCGTCAATCCAATGAGCCACCTTCCTTGATCTTGATCTCTACCTCAAAGATAGCTGCATCAGCACCTTCATATCAAACCTACCAACCATCAGCAATACCTCCAGTTCAAGAGCTGGCACCCATTCCATACTGAGGAATCCCTTCCATACAGCTTTGCCATCTGTAGTGATGAGCAGTCCCTTTCTGATTATACCAAGGATCTCCCCGAGATCTTCACAGATCATAATTACCCTCCGAATCTTGTACAAGAACAGATCTCCCATGTCTTATCTCTCCAGTCACCCACAAAGTCCCAAACTCCCACCGGCTGGCCACAAAGCAGCAAGCTGGTTGTGGTTCCATAATGGTGTGGGCTGTGTTTACATGGAACTGACTAAGTCCTCTGGTGCAACTTAATCCATCGTTGCCTGGAAATGTTAATGTTAGGTTACTTGGAGACCACTTTCAGATATTCATGGAGTTCATTTTCCCATACAACGATAGGATATTTTGGATGATTGTGCGCCATGTCGTTGGGCCAGAATTGCTTGCGATTTGTTAGAAGAACATTTGGACAAATCGAGCAAAAGATTTCGCCACCAGATCGCCCGATATGAGGCCCATCGAACATTAATGGGACATAACCGGTAGGTCAGTTCGTGCACAAAATTCTGCACGAACAACCGCTTCACAATTATGGACGCTATAGAGCCGACATGGCTCAATATTTCAGCAGGGGCTTCCAACGACTTGTCGAGTCCATGCCACGTCGAGGTGCTGCAATGCGCCGGACAAAAGGGGATCCGACGCGAATTTAGGAGGGATCCCGTGACTTTCGTCACTTGAGTGTATGTGCATTATGTTACAGATCAGAAGATGACAGTTACACTGTCGAAACCGATTGTCAACAATAAAGACTAATGAACACGGTGGCGCACGAAATGTGTTACCATTTTGTTTTTGAAAATAAACTTTATTGTCAATACAATCTGAAAGGAACATATACTACAATGAAGAGCCGTCCATGGAGATTTGTAACTCAGGACATGCTCAATATGTCCACCATTTCGTTTCCTAGCTTCCTTAAAACGAACAATGAAGTTAGTGATTACCCTACGGCACATGTCTTCCGTAATTTCACTGCAAGCTCGAAGAATAAGTCTTCTGAGCTCCATTAAATCACGTGGACGCTTCGGGAAAATTTTTTCCTTTAGGTACCCCCAAAGAAAAAAGTCACATGGATTGAGGTCTGGACTATTGGGGGGCCAATTTTGTCCGTCATTGAAGCGACCTGGAAACCTAAGTGAAATGATCCGCATGTCGAAATGCTCGTGTTAAAACTCCAACACAGTGGTTGCAGTATGTGGCCTTGCTCCATCTTGTATGAACCACTGCGTGTTGACGGGCAAGGCAGTAACAAGTAGCTGTGGAATGAAGCTATTGCGAAGCATGCTCAAATAACGCTCGCTGTTCATAGTTTCTTCAAAGAAAAAGGGTCCAATAAGTCCGTGACTGGAAATCGCTGCCCATGCTGTAATCCTCGGAGCATAATGTTGTCGTTCATGAAGCACTTGTGGGTTTTCAGTGGCCAAAAAGCGTACATTTTGTTTGTTAACCACACCGTCTAAATGAAAATGCTCCTCGTCTGAAAACCAAACGTTGTTGAGAGTTTCTTCCCTATCCTCCGCGCACTGACCAAACAGTAGTCTCTGCTGCTGGTGTTCTTCAGTGAGCTTCTGTGCACAGATCATCTTGTATGGGTACATATGGAGGTCACTTTTAAGAATGTGTTGAGCGGAGCGTCTGGATATTACCAGTTGCGCTGCTGCCTTTCTACTCGATTTCCCGGGACTTCTCTGTACAGCAACTCGTACCGCTTCAATATTCTCCGGCGAACAAACAGGCTTAAACCGTACAAATTTATCGTACAATCTGTGGATTGTCTTCTTGCAAGGGACCCGTCGTGAGTTAAACTGTTGTCGAAAACGCCTCTGAGTCATAACAAGGTTTTTCGTTTCATGAAAAAGTAACACAATTGCCGATCGTTGCTGTGTCGTCAGTCTTCCATTGTCAGCCATTGCTGCTTACTAGTCTCCTAGCGACAGTATCGTGAATTACACGTCACAAGGAAAAAACATGCGAAGTTCAGAAGAACGCGAAATCCCGAAGATTGACTAAAATTTACAGACGCGCGAAATTTGGCACGGACTTCAATGCGAGATGCCTTTAATAGGTTCCAAAAACGAAACATTGTCTCGAAATTTGGTAGAAAATCAGAAGAAATTCTGGTCGTATGTTAAGTACACAAGCGGCAAGACGCAGTCAATACCTTCGCTGCGCAGTGCGGATGGTACTGTTACCGACGACTGTGCCGCTAAAGCGGAGTTATTGAATGCAGTTTTCCGAAATTCCTTCACCAGGGAAGACGAATGGAATATTCCAGAATTTAAAACGCGAACAGCTGCTAGCATGAGTTTCTTAGATGTAGTTACCTTAGGGGTTGCGAAGCAACTCAAATCGCTTGATACGGGCAAGTCTTCAGGTCCAGTTTGCATACCGATTAGGTTCCTTTCAGATTACGCTGATACAATAGCTCCCTAGTTAGCAATCATATACAACCGCTCGCTCACCGATAGATCTATACCTACAGATTGGAAAATTGCGCAGGTCACACCAGTGTTTAAGAAGGGTAGTAGGAGTAATCCATCGAAATACAGACCTATATCACCCGCATCTCGTAGTCGTGCTGTAGCGTTCTCGCTTTCCGCGCCCGGGTTCCCGGGTTCGAATCCCGGCGGGGTCAGGGATTTTCTCTGCCTCGTGATTGCTGGGTGTTGTGTGATGTCCTTAGGTTAGTTAGGTTTAAGTAGTTCTATGTTCTAGGGGACTGATGACCATAGATGTGGAGTCCCATAGTGCTCAGAGCCATTTGAACCATTTTTTTGAACAGACCTATATCATTGACGTCGGTTTGCAGTAGGGTTCTGGAGCATATACTGTATTCAAACATTATGAATCACCTCGAAGGGAACGATCTAATGTTACGAAATCAGCATAGTTTTAGAAAACATCGTTCTTGTGCAACACAGCTAGCTCTTTATTCGCACGAAGTAATGGCCGCTATCGACAGGGGATCTCAAGTTGATTCCGTATTTCTAGATTTCCGGAAAGCTTTTGACACCGTTCCTAACAAGCGACTTCTAATCAAGCTGCGGGCGTATGGGGCATCGTCTCAATTGTGCGACTGGATTCGTGATTTCCTGTCAGGAAGGTCGCAGTTCGTAGCAATACACGGCAAATCATCGAGTAAAACTGAAGTGATATCAGGTGTTCCCCAGAGAAGCGTCATGGGACCTCTGCTCTTTTTGATCTATATAAATGACCTGGGTGACAATCTGAGCAGTTCTCTTACGTTGTTCGCAGATGATGCTGTAATTTACCGTCTAGTAAGGTCACCCGAAGACCCGTATCAGTTGCAAAGCGATTTAGAAAAGATTGCTGTATGGTGTGGCAGGTGGCAGTTGACGCTAAATAACTAAAAGTGTGAGGTGATCCACATGAGTTCCAAAAGAAATCCGTTGGAATTCGATTACTCGATAAATAGTACAATTTTCAAGGCTATCAATTCAACTAAGTACCTGGGTGTAAAAATTACGAACAACTTCAGTTGGAAAGACCACATAGATAATATTATGGGGAAGGCGAGCCAAAGGTTGCGTTTCATTGGCAGGACACTTAGAAGATGCAACAAGTCCACTAAAGAGACATCTTACACTACACTTGTTCGTCCTCTGTTAGAATATTGCTGCGCGGTGTGTGATCCTTACCAGGTGGGATTGACGGAGGACATCGAAAGGGTGCAAAAAAGGGCAGCTCGTTTTGTATTATCACGTAATAGGGGAGAGAGTGTGGCAGATATGATACGCGAGTTGGGATGGAAGTCATTAAAGCAAAGACTTTTTCGTCGCGGCGAGATCTATTTACGAAATTTCAGTCACCAACTTTCTCTTCCGAATGCGAAAACATTTTGTTGAGCCCAACCTACATAGGTAGGAATGATCGTCAAAATAATGTAAGAGAAATCAGAACTGTAACAGAAAGTTTTAGGTGTTCGTTTTTCCCGCGCACTGTTCGGGAGTGGAATGGTAGGGAGATGGTATGATTGTGGTTCGATGAACCCTCTGCCAAGCACTTAAATGTCAATTGCAGAGTAATCATGTAGATGTAGATTTCGTAACTCATTTGTATTTCCAATCGCTGCTGGTGCTGCTGTAGTGGTCCCAGCGGGATATCTAATGTACAGCATAAATTGCAATAGAAACAATTGGTAACAGATTTCGTGCCACACCCTGTATGTGACCTTGGCTTTTGAAAAGTTCTTTCCCAGATGTGTAATGTATTGGACAGAGGTTATATGGGGGTCCTGCGTGACGCGCTGCTGTGACTGCGCGTGGTGTTCACAGGTACTTCGCGGTGCTGAAGCCGATGAAGCTGAGCGACGTGGCGCGCCGCGGCCGCTACCTGCTGGCCGCCGCCTGGATCATGTCGGTGCTCTGCAGCACGCCACAGGTCAGCCGACACTGCCTCGCCGCTGCTCCGTCATTTCCCTGTCTTTAGTCATTTATTTATTTCCAGAATGAGATTTTCACTCTGCAGCGGAGTGTGCGCTGATATGAAACTTCCTGGCAGATTAAAATTGTGTGCCGGACCGAGACTCGAACTCGTGACCTTTGCAAGAGCTCTACCAACTGAGCTACCCAAGCACGACACACGCCCCGTCCTCACAACTTTACTTCCGCCAGTACCTCGTCTCATACCTTCCAGGCTTTACAGAAGCTCTCTGGCGGAAGTAAAGCTGTGAGGACGGGGCGTCAGTCGTGCTTGGGTAGCTCAGTTGGTAGGGCCGGCCTGAATGGACAAGCGGTTCTAGACGCTACAGTCTGGAACCGCACGACCGCTACGGTCGCAGGTTCGAATCCTGCCTCGGGCATGGATGTGTGTGATATCCTTAGGTTGTGTTAGGTTTAAGTAGTTCTACGTTCTAAGGGACTGATGACCACAGCAGTTAAGTCCCATAGTGCTCAGAGCCATTTTAACTCAGTTGGTAGAGCTCTTGCCCGCGAAAGGCAAAGGTCCCGAGTACGAGTCTCGGTCCGGCACACAGTTTTATCCTGCCAGGAAGTTTCATTTACTGATTTACACGTCTAGTTACGTAGGACCAAACTGAGGAGCAAATCTCCAAGGTCATGGAACGCGTCGGTACATGAAATTACTACATAAAAGTAATAACAGATAAAAATAAAACGTTTATGAGCCCAAAAAAGTCATGCCATAAGTTTAAGCAAACGCAATCAACAATACAACATTCACCTTAATTTTTCAAGGAACTCCTCAACAGAACAGAAGGACTGAACAATGCGGAAGCTCTTCGGTCCGATTTGGAAGCGCAAGCAATGGCGCTAAGATTTTTTAATTCTGTTGGTAGATTGTTGAAAATGGCTGCAGCAGTATAGTGCACACCTTTCTGCACAAGAGTTAAGGAAGTCCGATTGTTTTCTGCCGAGTATTAACTCAGTGAAAGCTGCTTATTCTTCTGATTAAGCTACACTACTGGCCATTAAAATTGCTACACCAAGAAGAAATGCAGATGATAAACGAGTATTCATTAGACAAATATATTATACTACAACTGACATGTGATTACATTTTGACGCAATTTGGGTGCATAGATCCTGAGAAATTAGTACCCAAAACAACCACCTCTGGCCGTAATAACGGCCTTGATACACTTGGCCATTGACTCAAAGCTTGGATGGCGTGTACAGGTACAGCTGCCCATGCAGCTTCAACACCATACCACAGTTCATCAAGAGTAGTGACTAGAGTATTGTGACGAGCCAGTTTCTCGGCCACCATTGACCAGACTTTTCAATTGGTGAGAGATCTGGAGAATGTGCTAGCCAGGGCAGCAGTCGAATATTTTCTGTGTCCAGAAAGGCCCGTACAGGACTTGCAACATGCGGTCGTGAATTATCCTGCTGAAATGTAGGGTTTCGCAGGGATCGAATGAAGAGTAGAGCCAAGGGTCGTAACACATCTGAAATGTAACATCCACTGTTCAGAGTGCCGTCAGTGCGAACAAGAGGTGACCGAGACGTGTAACCAATGGCACCCCATACCAACACGCCAGGTGATACGCCAGATGACCATGAAGAATACACGCTTCCAATGTACGTTCACCGCGATGTCGACAAACACGGATGCGACCATCATGATGCTGTAAACAGAACCTGGATTCATCCGAAAAAATGACGTTTTGCCGTTCGTGCACCCTGGTTCGTCTTTAAGTACACCATCGCAGGCGCTCCTGTCTGTGATTTAGCGCCAAGGGTAACTGCAGCCATGGTCTCAGAGTTTATAGTCCATGCTGCTACAAACGTCGTCGAACTCGTGCAGATGGTTGTTTTCTTGCAAACGTCCCCATCTCTTGACTCAGAGATCGAGACGTGGCTGCACGATCCGTTACAGCCATGTGGATAAGATGCCTGTCATTTCGTCTGCTAGTGATACGAGGCCGTTGGGATCCAGCACGGTGTCCCGTATTACCCTCCTGAACCCACCGATTCCATATTCTGCTCAATGTCATTGGATATCGACCAACGCGCACAACAATGTCGCGATACGGTTAATCGCAATCGCGATAGGCTACAATCCGACCTTTATCAAAGTCGGAAACATGATGGTACGCATTTCTCCTCCTTACAAGAGGCATCACAACAACGTTTCACCAGGCATCGCCGGTCAGCTGCTGTTTGTGTATGAGAAATCGGTTGGAAAATTTCCTCATGTCAGCACGTTGTAGGTGTCGCCGCAGGCGCCAACCTTGTGTGAATGCTCTGTAAAGCTAATCATATGCATATTGCAGCATCTTCTTCCTGTCGCTTAAATTTCGCGTCTGTAGCACGTCATCTTCGTGGTGTAGCAATTTTAATGGCCAGTAGCGTACTACATAAAAGTAATAACAGATGAAAATGAAACGTTTATGAGCCCATAAAAGGTCAAGCCATAAGTTTAAGTAAAGGCAATCAACAATACAAGAATCAGCTTAATTTTTCAAGGAACTCCTCGTCAGAATAGAAGGAGTGACCCATGACGAAGCTCTTCAATTCCTATTTGGAAGCGCGTGGATTACTGCTGATATTTTTGAATTCAGTTGGTAGCTTGTTGAAAACGGCTGCAGCAGTATACTGCACACCTTTCTGCACAAGAGTTAAGGAAGTCCGATCCAAACACAGGATTGATATCTGCCGAGTATTAACTGATTGAAAGCTGCTTATTCTTGGGTTTAAGGTAATACTGTTAACAAGAAATGATAGTAAGGAATGTATCTATTGAGAGGCCGATGTCAAAATACCGAGACTAGTGAACAGGGGTCGACAAGAGGTTCGCGGACTTACACCCCTTATTGCTCGAGCCGCCCGTTTCTGAGCCAAAAATATCCTTGTAGAATGGAAAGAGTTACCGCGGCAGTTTACTCTCTATCTGAACAACTAGATATTTGAACTGTTCAGTTTCGCTAATCATATGCCCATTCTGTGAAATTAAAACGTCGGGTTTTGTTGAAATGTGTGTTAGAAATTGTAAAAACTGAGTCTTACTGTGATTTAGCGTTAGTTTATTTCCTACAAGCCATGAACTTATGTTATCAACTGCACTATTTGAAACAGGCCAATGTTGCACACAACATCCTTTACTACCAAGCAAACAGAAATATTTTATTGTTACCCGTAATACAAGAGTGCGCGTTTTTTATATATATAAGAAAGAGGAGTAGCCGCAACACTGATCTTTGAGACACTCACCATTTGACGGTACCCCACTCAGACTCCACATCATACCCATTCTCAACACTGTGAACAATACCTTTTGCTGTCTGTTGTTGAAGTAAGAGGTGAACCAATTGCGAACTGCTCTTCGTATTCCGTAATGGTCCAACGTCTAGAGCAATATTTTGTGATCATCACAATTAAAACAATTAGTTAAATCAAAAAATATGTCTAGCGTTGGAAACCTTTTGTTTAATCCATCCACTACATCAGAGAGAAAAGAGAATATAGCATTTTCAGTTGTTAAATGACTTTTAAAGTCGAACTGTACATTTTATAGCAAATTATGTGATATAAAATGATCAATTATCCTTATATGCACAGTCTTTTCAATAACATTAGCAAACATTGATGGCGTAGAAATGTGTAAAATTGTCTACATTATCCCTATCTCCCTTTTCATAAAGCGGCTTTAGTAATGAGTAATATAATAGTTCAGGAAACTGACCATTCTTAAAATAAAAATTACAAATATTGCTGAGTACAGGGCTAACAGCACTTTAATATTCTGCTAGGCCCTCCATCATACCCACGAGAGTGACATGTACCCGTGTCATACGATTATAGTTGGTTGGGACTAAAATTTACCCTCGATATGTTGGCGAAAATACTTGTTTAATTCCGGAGGTACGCATAAAATATCACCTGAAATTGTGCTAAACGCATTCTCTGAAAATTATTTCGAGCAGTTAGTTCATGAGCCCACGCGAATAGTAAACGGTTGTTAAAACACACTTGACCTCTTAGCAACAAATAATACTGAGTTATTAACGAGCATCAAAACGGATATAGGATTGTCCTATCGATATTGAATATTGTAACCCCCAAATGTTTCAAAAAACGAAAAATATACCTATTCAAAGAAGCAGTAAAAATTCACTTGTCGTCTACCTGAGAGACAATCTCCACTCCATCCAAATTAGTGATATAAGTGTAGACAAGATGTGGCTTGAATTCAGAGAAATAGTTTCCACATAAATTGAGGGATTTATACCAAATAAATTAACAAACGACGGAGCTGATCCTCCTTGGTACACAAAACGGGTCAGAACACTGTTACAGAAACAACGAAACAAACATGCCAAATTTTAACAGACGCAAAACCCCAAGATTGGCTATCTTTTACAGAAGCTCGAAATTCAGCGCGGACTTCAATACGAGATGCTTAAAACACTTTCCACAACGAAACTTTGTCTCTAAACCTGGCAGAAAATCCAAAGAGATTCTCGTCGTATGTTAAGTATGTTAGCGGCAAGAAACATTCAATGCCTTCTTTGCGCGATGGCAATGGAGGTACTATCGAAGACAGCACTGCCAAAGCGGAATTACTAAACACAGTCTTCAGAAATACTTTCACAAGAGAAGACGAAGTAAATATTCCAGAATTCGAATCAAGAACAGCTGCCAACATGAGTAACGTAGAAGTAAATACCCTCGGTGTAGTGAAGCAACTTAAATCACGTAATAAAAGCAAGTCTTCTGGTACAGACTGTGTACTAATTAGGTTCCTTTCGGAGTATGCTGATGCATTAGATCTGTATTTGACAACCATATACAACCGTTCGCTCGACGAAAGATCCGTGCCCAAAGACTGGAAAGTTGCACAGGCCACTCCAATATTCAAGAAAGCTAGTAAGAGTAATAAACTTAATTACAGGCCCATGTCATTAACGTTGATATGCAGCAGGATTCTAGTACACATATTGTGTTCGAACATCATGAATTACCTCGAAGAAAACGGTCTATTGAAACACTATCAACATGGGTTTAGCAAACATGGTTCTTGTGAAACACAACTAACTCTTTATTCGCATGAAGTGTTGAGTGCTATTGACAAGGGAGTTCAGATCGATTCCGTATTTCTGGATTTCCATAAGACTTTTGACACTGTACCACACAAGTGGCTTATAGTCAAATTGCGTGCTTATGGAATATCGTCTCAGTTATGTGACTGGCTTTCTAACTTCCTGTCAGAGGGGCCACAGTTCGTAGTAATTGACGTTAAGTCATCGAGTAAAACAAAGTGATTTCTGGCGTTCTCTAAGGTAGTATTATAGGCCCATTGCTGTTCCTTATCTACATAAACGATTTTGGAGACAATCTGAGCGGACGTCTTAGATTGTTTGCAGATGACGCTGTCGTTTATCGAATAATAAAGTCATCAGAAGATCAAAACAATCTTCAAAAAGATTTAGAAAAGATATCTGAATGGGGCGAAAAGTGGCAGTTGACCCTAAATAACGAAAAGTGTGAGGTCATCCACATGAGTGCTAAAAGAAACTCGCTAAACTTCGGTTACACGAAAAATCAGTCTAATCTAAAAGCCGTAAATTCAACTTAATACCTAGGTATTACAATTACGAACAACTTAAATTGGAAGGAACACACAGAAAATGTTGTGGGGAAAGATAACCAGAGACTACGTTTTATTGGCAGTACACTTAGAAAATGTAACAGACCTACTAAGGAGACTGCCTACACTATGCTTGTCCGTCCTCTTTTAGAATACTGCTGCGCGGTGTTGGATCCTTACCGGATAGGACAGACGGAGTTCATCGAAAAAGTTCAAAGAAAGGCAGCACGTTTTCTATTATCGCGAAATATGGGAGAGAGTATCACAGAAATGTTAGAGGATATGGGTTGGAAACCATTAAAAGAAAGGCGTTTTTGGTTGCGACGGAATCTTCTCACGAAATTCCAATCACCAACTTTCTCCCCCGAATGCGAAAATATTTTGTTGACACCTACGTACATAGGGAGGAACGATCACCACGATAAAATAAGGGAAATCAGAGCTCGCGCGGAAAGATATAGGTGTTCATTCTTTCCGCGAGCTGTACGAGATTGAAATAAAAGAGAATTGTGAAGGTGGTTCGATGAACCCTCTGCCAGGCCCTTGAATGTGATTTGCAGAGTATCGATGTAGATGTAGATTTGCACAGACATTCCGACAGCTGGTTAATGTGGTCAGTATGGGGTGGGACCACGTCTGCCATCAGTACAGGCCTGATAACGACGGGCATGCTGCTGCTGCTGCTGCTGCTGCTGCTGCTGCTGCTGCTGCTGCTGATGATGATGATGATGATGAGTTGGGTTGAGGGGGCGCTCGACATTCATCAGCGCCCTGACGAAAAGTCAACATGAAATCTCATGGGTGGGGACAAAGGCTGTCCCCACATGCAGAGCACTTTATAACGTACTAAAGTCTGCCGCCATACCACCGGTTTAGGGATGGGGATTGATAGTTCACAAAATTTCACCACTCTATTAATACTGTTATAGGCATCTGCGAGGACGGTGGGCAGATCTCCAGTGAGACCAAGGGCTGCCCTAAAATCAGTATACAAGACACACATAGCCACAGTATGCTGAACTAAAAGTGGCACGCCACAAACTTCACAGAAAGGTGGATCCTCCACCCGGAGGAGGAAGCCATGTGTGAAAGGGGTAAAGGACATGTTGTGAGTGATGACATCAGTCTCATGTTGAGGAAATAATGCCCATTCTTCCTGCAGGGCTGCTCGCAAATCTTGGAGAGTGGGTGGTGTATGCTGACGTGATGCAACCTGCCTCCCTAGTGCATCCCAGACATTCTCTAAGGGATTCAAACAGGGAGAGCGAGCAGGCCACTCCATGCGTGCTCTATCTTCTGTTTCCAAGAAAACATCAGCATCCGTGGTCTATGAGGTGGTGCAGTATCGGGCAGCAGTATGAAGTCTGGGTCCACAACAGCTAGCAACAACGCACTTGAGGGCCTAAGATTTCTACACGACACCTGGCAGCAGTTAAGCCTTGCCGATTCATCCATACAGTGTCATGCAGAAGTGCTCGAGCTGTCAACATAATCTCTGCGCACATTAGAGAAACTCCTTGATATCGGTCTCTTTCCACAGTGTTTCAGGCGCCTTCCAGATGCGATTCCTTCGACAATCAGTTTCCAGACCACATCGCGACTCAACTGAGAAAAGAATATTGGCCCACCGATCGATCATCCAGGTGGCATGTTGATGTGTCCACTCTAGAGGTTCCTTCTACGAACAAGCACCAGAGGTACACATACAGCAGGTTCAAAAGTGGTTCAAATGGCTCTGAGCACTACGGGACTGAACATCTGAGGTCATCAGTCCCCTAGACTTAGAACTACTTAAAGCTAACTAACGCAACGACATCACACACATCCATGCCCGAGGCAGGATTCAAATCTGCGACCGTAACATTCGCGCGGTTCCGGAATGAAGCGCCTAGAACCGCTTGGCCACCGCGACCGACTCATACAGCAGGTCTCCGACAATAATGGCCACTCTGTCGAAGCCTTCTGTACACTATTTGCCACTATACAACACGTCCAGTGGATGCTGCGAGGTCAGATGCCAAATGCCGTGCAGTACTAAGGTGGTACCGTCGTGCCAAAAAACGGTCCTCTTTTCTGATGTGGCCGACCCTACCCTCGGGGTTGGTATATACAGAAACAAGAAACCGACTCACATTAAGTCATGAGGCCTCATCAGTCTGCGACTGTCCTGCTTCCATTCTTGCTATGGCCCTTTGCGCAGAGAGTCTGGTATGCGTCTTTTCTGGCCATGTTGCCCTGTCTGTGACTGTGTACACAGCGATTGTGGAAGTAGGACTACCCAGGAAACACTAGCCCAAATGATAGGTGCCGTAAGTCATCGTTGGCCTGGTTGTCCTTTGTTGGAGTGCCATCTACATCTACGTTTATACTCCGCAAGCCACCCAACGGTGTGTGACGGATGGCACTTTACCTGCCACTGTCATTACCTCCCTTACCTGTTCCATTCGCGTATGGTTCGCGTGAAGAATGACTACCGAAAAGGCTTCGTGCGCGCTCGAATCTCTCTTACATTCGTGATCTCCACGGGAGGTATAAGTAGGGGGAAGCAATATATTCGACACCTCATCCAGAAACACACCCTCTCAAAATCTGTACAGCAAGCTACACTGCGATGCAGAACGCCTCTCTTGCACAGTCTGCCACTTGAGTTTGCTAAACATTTCGGTAACGCTATCACGCTTACCAAATAACCCTTTGACGAAACGCGCCGCTCTTCTTTGGATCTTCTCTATCTCCTCTGTCAACCTGACCTGGCAAGCATCCCACACTGATGAGCAATACTCAAGTATAGGTCGAACGAGTGTTTTGTAAGCCACCTCCTTTGTTGATGGGCTACATTTTCTAAGGACTCTCCCAATGAATCTGAACCTGACACCCGCCTTACCAACAATAAATTTTATATTCCACTTCAAATCGTTCCGCACGCATACTCCCAGATATTTTACAGAAGTAACTGCTACCAGTGTTTGTTCCGCTAACACATAATCATACAATAAAGGATCCTTCTTTCCATATATTCGCAATACATTACATCTGTCTGTGTTAAGGGTCAGTTGCCACTCCCTGCACCAAGTGCCTATCCGCTGCAGATCTTCCTGCATTTCGCTGCAATTTTCTAATGCTGCAACTTCTCTGTATACTACAGCATCATCCGCGAAAAGCCGCATGGAACTTCCGACACTATCTACTAGGTCATTTGTATATATTGTGAAAAGCAATTGTCCCGTAACACTCCGCTGTGGCACGCCAGAGGTTACTTTAACGTCTGTAGACGTCTCTCCATTGAAAACAACACGCTGTGTTTTGTTTGCTAAAAGCTTTTCAATCCAGCCACACAGGTGGTCTGATATTCCGTAGGCTCTTACTTTGTTTATCAGGCGAAAGTGCGAAACTGTATCGAACGCCTTCCGGAAGTCAAGGAAAATGGCATCTACCTGGGAGCCTGTATCTAATATTTTCTGGGTCTCATGAACAAATAAAACGAGTTGGGTCTCACACGATCGCTGTTTCCGGAATCCATGTTTTTTCCTACAGAGTAGATTCTGGGTTTCCAGAAACAACATGCTGCGCGAGCAAAAAACATGTTGTAAAATTCTACTACTGATCGACGTCAGACATATAGGTCTTCCGCGCACAACACTTTCTTACGGGCATCTGTTGACAGTCTGTATGATTTTGTCGTGAATTAGACACAGGATGGAGAAATAGTGGTTTGTTGCTTTAATGTTGGATACCAGTGTACGACAAAACTAACTTCCAACTTATGCAATGACTCATTTAGAAACTGGGGTGAATCAGTAACAGACACCAAAGACTTGACACGTAGATATGTGGTCTGCACGTGGCAGCTCAGAGCTCTGACGATCTCAGGTCGTGCCAAGACCACTAGCGTGACGTCATAAGTCGGGTGCGAGGACTCAGAGTTCCCCTTCTTCCTCGCCCCTGTGACTGCTGTGTAGGAGCTGGCGGTGGCAAATCGAACGGCTGCCTTGCGGAAATGGAAGCCGTGACGTGTGTTGTTGCACATCGGCCGCTGCTGTTCGGGCGCCGATGTGAATACGTGCGAGTGGTGGATGGCAGCAGCAGCTGCCACCGCCTCATTGTGCATGCAGATGGAGGTGCAGGCGTGGAGGTGGGGCGCAGTCAGAGCGCAACAGCTGTAGCTGCGCCACCGCTAGTACGCTACTGTAGACCAGGCGCAGAACTTGCTGCGTTCAGAAATCCGCGGCAGTTATGCGAAGCGAATGGGGACAAAAGTAAAAGCACAAGAGCACGTGAACACCCTAACTTCTTTTTTTTTCTCTTTGAGTGTTGTTAAACATAATGTAGATGCGGAAATCTGAAATACACTGCGCTAAATCCACCGCGCAGTACTTCATTGCAACTGCTCTGGACACCGCCAAACTTGGCGTCAGGGTCGCAAGCACACAGGGGAGCTTTTGCACACGCGCCACTGACGTGACGTAATTCTCTGACACGCCTCATACCTACGGATTTGATAAACAACGTGCACAGTTCAAAACGTGCACTGGAAGCCCTTACCACGCAGCTACAAGTTTACGTCAGTGCTAGTGCAATCAGGTGGTAGCACACTGCAACAGACTTTTATCTCCGTTCGCTTCGCATAATTCCCTCTAGACGGTAGCAGATTCCTCAGATACGCCAATTCACTCACTGTATGGTAACATTAGATCGGATATCAATATAGGTTATAACGACAGAAAAAATATTTTCTGGGATTATGAATGCGATATAATATATTAAGTATTGGATTGACACTACTGGCCATTAAAATTGCTACACCAAGAAGAAATGCAGATTATAAACGGGGATTCATTGGACAAATATGTTATACTAGAACTGACATGTGATTACATTTTCACGCAATTTGGATCCATAGATCCTGAGAAATCTGTACCCAGAACAACCACCTCTCGCCATAATAAGGGCCTTTATACGCCTGGCCATTGAGTCACACAGAGCTTGCATGACGTGTACAGGTACAGCTGCCTATGCAGCTTCAACACCTTACCACAGTTCATCCGTTGGGATCCAGCACGGCGTCCCGTATTACCCTCCTGAACCCACCGAGTCCATATTCTGCCAACAGTCATTGGATTTCGACCAACGCGAGCAGCAGTGTTGCGATACGATAAACCGCAATCGCGATAGGCTACAATCAAAGTCGAAAACGTGATGGAACGCATTTCTCCTCCTTACACGAGACATCACAACAACGTTTCACCAGGCAACGCCGGTCAACTGCTGTTTGCGTATCAGAAACCGATTGGAAACTTTGCTCATATCAGCACGTTGTAGGTGTCGCCACCGGCGCCAACCTTGTGTGAATGCTCTGAAAAGCTAATCATTTGCATATCACAGCATCTTCTTCCTGTCGGTTAATCTTCGCGTCTGTAGTACGTTATCTTCGTGGTGTATCAATTTTAATGGCCAGTAGTGTATATATGTGGAGGAGTTGGAAAATAAGTCTCCCCTGTCAACTGTGGTCAGAGCTGTGTGTTTATTTTTCTACATAATTTCCAAGTACATTGAGACATTTGTCATACCGCTTTATAAGCTTCAAAAAGGCTTCCAGGAAAAAACTAGGGCGTTGCATACGGAAGAAGCTTTGAACGGCTTGTTTGACGTCAGCACTGCTGCCAAAGCGCCTTCCGCTGAGAGTGTCCTCCAAAGCAGGAGACAGATGGAAGTCACTTGGTGCGAGATCCGGACTGTAAGGCGGATGGTGTAGGCGCTCCCAACCAAGACTTGCAATATGGTTTTGCGTTGCCGTCGCCGTGTGTGGTCTCGCATTGTCATCCAACAGCAGAACGCCAGATCTGAGGCCAGGCCGCTTTTTCCGAATCACCTCTTTCAATTTCGACAGAGTGGTACAGTACGCGCAGCATTGATGGTTGCATCCTCCAGAAAGTCCATCAGCAAAACCCTTTTGGCGTCCCAGGAAACGGTGAGTAGCACTTTACCTGCAGACGGAGTGCTTTTGAACTTCTTTCGGACAGGTGATGACGGATGTTTCCACTCCATGGATGCAGCCTTCGATTCGGGTGTGTAATGGTGTACCCACTTTTCATACCCCGACACAATCCGAAACAGAAGGTGATTGCCAGATTCATGGTAAAGCACGAGCTGTTCCAGGCTGAACGTCACGCAGTGTTCCATGTGTGTCGGGGTCAGTTGGCGGGGCACCCATCGTGCTGACACCTTTCTGTATCGAAGAATGTCGTGGATGATCTTGTGAGCTCGCTATGTCCGATTCCAAGTTCTGCCGCTACTCCATCGATGGTGATACGCCGATTTGCTTTAATCTCGTCATCCACCTTCCTGATTTTGCATCTGAAGTGGCCGTGCGCGTCCGTCCAGGTCTCGGCGTGTCCTGCACTTGCTGACGTCCATCACTGACTTGCTGGCACCATCTCCGCACCATTTGCCTCGACATCACACCAGACCCATACACCTCAACAAGGCGGTTATGAATTTCTGTGCCTGATACTCCACGTGCCCATTCATAGTGGACAACAGCTCTCACTTCCGCCTTTGACCACGACTCCAAAACGCACCTTCTCTCCACAGCTCCGGGAAAAGACCGAGCGGCTGGCCTCCGCTTTGCGCAGGCATTGCGACAGCGCTATCTGCTTGATCGCGGTCGACCTCTACCCCAGTGGTGTATCAGTGTCTTGCACGTGCGCATTGACCTGCCGTGTCGTCTTTCGCCCACAGTCGACAGGGGCAACTTATTTTCCAACTACCCCTCGTATTAAGTATTTATGTATTAAGTTTTGGATTTTATCTTACAGTAATCAATTCGAGCCCGCCCGCCTGGTTGGCCGTGCGGTCTATAACGCACGGCTTTCCGGGCGGGAAGGAGCGCCTGTTCCCCGGCACGAATCCACCCGGCGGATTTGTGTCGAAGTCCGGTGAACCGACCAGTCTGTGGATGGTTTTTAGGCGGTTTTCCATCTGCCTCGGCGAATGCGAGCTGGTTCCCCTTATTCCGCCTCAGTTACACTATGTCGGCGATTGCTGCGCAAACAAGTGCTCCACGCACGCGTACACTATCATTTCTCTATCAAGCAACCACAAGAGTTACACTCGTCTGGTGTCGTGTGAGACGTTCTCTGGGGGGGTCCACCGGGGACCGAACCGCACAATAACCCTGGGTTCGGTGTGGGGCGGTGGAGGGGTGAAATGATCTGCGGTAGTCGTCGTGGGGTTGTGGACCACTGCGGCTGCGGCGGGGACGGAGCTTCTCCGTCGTTTCTAGGTCCCCGGTTAACATACTATACATGCAATACAAATCCATTCGAGGTGCTGAGAACCATAAAGTACATTGTCATCGATTGTGAGACTGTAGAATTTATTCATGCTTCTGACGGCGGACCACACTGTATATACACTCCTGGAAATGGAAAAAAGAACACATTGACACTGGTGTGTCAGACCCACCATACTTGCTCCGGACACTGCGAGAGGGCTGTACAAGCAATGATCACACGCACGGCACAGCGGACACACCAGGAACCACGGTGTTGGCCGTCGAATGGCGCTAGCTGCGCAGCATTTGTGCACCGCCGCCGTCAGTGTCAGCCAGTTTGCCGTGGCATACGGAGCTCCATCGCAGTCTTAAACACTGGTAGCATGCCGCGACAGCGTGGACGTGAACCGTATGTGCAGTTGACGGACTTTGAGCGAGGGCGTATAGTGGGCTTGCGGGAGGCCGGGTGGACGTACCGCCGAATTGCTCAACACGTGGGGCGTGAGGTTTCCACAGTACATCGATGTTGTCGCCAGTGGTCGGCGGAAGGTGCACGTGCCCGTCGATCTGGGACCGGACCGCAGCGACGCACGGATGCACGCCAAGGCCGTAGGATCCTACGCAGTGCCGTAGGGGACCGCACCGCCACTTCCCAGCAAATTAGGGACACTGTTGCTCCTGGGGTATCGGCGAGGACCATTCGCAACCGTCTCCATGAAGCTGGGCTACGGTCCCGCACACCGTTAGGCCGTCTTCCGCTCACGCCCCAACATCGTGCAGCCCGCCTCCAGTGGTGTCGCGACAGGCGTGAATGGAGGGACGAATGGAGACGTGTCGTCTTCAGCGATGAGAGTCGCTTCTGCCTCTTCTGCCTTGGTGCCAATGATGGTCGTATGCGTGTTTGGCGCCGTGCAGGTGAGCGCCACAATCAGGACTGCATACGACCGAGGCACACAGAGCCAACACCCGGCATCATGGTGTGGGGAGCGATCTCCTACACTG
The DNA here is from genome assembly GCF_023897955.1 of Schistocerca gregaria. NCBI lineage: Eukaryota > Metazoa > Arthropoda > Insecta > Orthoptera > Acrididae > Schistocerca > Schistocerca gregaria. Next base: position 89,978,239 of record NC_064923.1, read on the forward strand.
GCCGTACACCTCTGGTGATCGTCGAAGATGTAAGTCAACTACCCTGGCCAGCAAGATCTCCGGATCTGTCCCCCATTGAGCATGTTTGGGACTGGATGAAGCGTCGTCTCACGCGGTCTGCACGTCCAGCACGAACGCTGGTCCAACTGAGGCGCCAGGTGGAAATGGCTTGGCAAGCCGTTCCACAGGACTACATCCAGCATCTCTACGATCGTCTCCATGGGAGAATAGCAGCCTGCATTGCTGCGAAAGGTGGATATACACTGTACTAGTGCCGACATTGTGCATGCTCTGTTGCCTGTGTCTATGTGCCTGTGGTTCTGTCAGTGTGATCATGTCATGTATCTGACCCCAGGAATGAGTCAATAAAGTTTCCCCTTCCTGGGACAATGAATTCACGGTGTTCTTATTTCAATTTCCAGGAGTGTATGAACATTCACAAAAAAATGTCTCAGTGGTTTCTTTGATGTTCAATTAGATGTGGGATCGGCGACAGTGTGCTTTTCACCGTTATGGTTTTCATCGCCTCGATTCTATTCTAGTGCGGTTTGGGACTTGCGTTATTAGACATTACTATATGAATTTAATCATTTCCACAAACGGCAGTTTTCGTTTGGAGTTGGTTCTTTACTGTGCTGGAATCTGATTTCAAGTGTTGTGTCAAAGTGAACTCTATTGAATCTGTTTTAAGTGCTAACTGAAAAGTAAATTACCAAAACAAGCAGCTAGGGCGTCCCAGACCAAATCATTTGACCGAGAAAGTGACGAAAACAAATAAGCGGAATACAAGCGACCAAAGAAGTGTATATATAATAAGCGGAAGTTGTCGCGTACGTGCATCGTAAGAATGTCTGATTTACAGCCCGCAAGTTAAATCGTTAAGTAGCACATGTGTTACGGATCTTGTACATTTGCCCAAAAGATTAAAAACTCACACAGACTCCCACTTACAAAAGAATGCGAAACGGAGAGTAACGAAAGCTTACACGTTATTTCGCTCTTGCCCTTAACTATGGTTAATAATGTACAAAATAACAAATTTACCGAGAAACAATTCTTTCCTTTTTCAGACAGGTTATTACTATTATTATTCGCAAAGGCTGTAGTAGTGTAAATATGTTCATATGCATGACTGTTGTACAGCAGATAACTATTAATTTCACTCTCCCACATTTATGTCAATCTAAAAACCTGTGATCGTAGAGAATGTATGCTCACAAGCCACCGCTGGCAGAGACCGCGTTACGCCCAGACGCCCGGGCGGACCGACGGCTGGAATGCTTTCGCCAGTGGAGGGGACGGTAGAACGTCTCAAGTACCGTGTCAGCTTGTCAGCGGAAGCTGCCTGCGTCGATTTGTCGAGTCGAGAAACAAAACGCCGCTGTGTCGCAGGGGAGTTATTGTCGGACGGAGTGGGGGCATAAGACTACGATGGCAGGACCCGTGTTTTACGCGATCGTCCCCTACTGGTTAGCGTGAGCAGTTGCGGAACGAGAGGTCCTTGGTTCAAGTCTTCCGACGAGTGAAATGTTTACTCTTTTATTTTCCCAAAGTTATGTTCTGTCCGTTCGTTCATTGACGTCTCTGTTCACTGTCATAAGTTTAGTGTCTATGTTTTGCGACCGCACCGCAAAACCGTGCGATTAGTAGACGAATGGACGTGCCTCTCCAAAGGGTAATCGAAAACATTTGATCGCAAGGTCATAGGTCAACCGATTCCTCCACAGGAAAACACGACTTGTACACTAGCCCGATTTAGGTTTTCTTGTGGATGTGATAATCACTCCCAAAAGAGTGATGAAAACATAAGAGTTTGTCAGTTAAACTGCAAGAAATGAATGCAACAGTTTCACAGTCGCACAGTTTTCCCCGTGCTCTGTCAAAACATATATTTTTCACGTTTTCAATTTTTTTCCGTTTAGGTGTAGCGTCCCCATACTACCGTGCAGTTACCTCGCTTCGGACGGACGGACGGACGGACAGATAATAATTGACTGAAAATAAAAAAATTAAATTTTCACTTGACGGAAGACTTGAACCAAGGACCTCTCGTTCCGCAGCTGCCCCCGCTAACCACGGGACCACGGCGCTCCTGAATCCGTATTCCACTTGATGTTGCATATCTTGCGCATGGACTACTAAGTTTGTATATTTTGCTTATTTTTTTTTTCATAGTTCCACACAACTTCATCCTGTTTTCTCGATTGCTCTGTGTTCAGTTTTTCAAGGCCTATCCACTGCGTCAACTTATAACTAAATCTGAGGGGGGTGCGATGGGGAGGTTCCCTTGTTAGCTCAAGTGTCCCGTCGTCCCGATGAAATTCGAGTCGTCTCCATAGACAGCAGCGGTTCATGTGAGCAGAGATGAAAGTCAGACGGAACCAAGTCCACGGTGTATGGTGGGTAGCATACAAAACAACATTCGGATTCGGCTTCGGCCGAAATTGAACTGACAGAATTGCGCATGAGCAGTGGGCACCCGATATTTACGCTGCAACGGTCACGAAGCTTTCACAGCCTACATCGAGAAACTTCGGAAGCAGCCTGGGGACAATCCGTCCCAGATGCCGTCTATCACCAGTACCTACCAAGAAGGAACAGTAGCTTCGCTGCTTAGACTCCTGCCACATCGGACTCGATGACCAGTCCGTGATATAAGCGAGTGAGTGAGTGAAGCTTTCACGTACTTCGCGTCGGCTGTAGTACAGTACGTTGCGTCGCTCAGCCGCTGTAAATACAAGTTCGTACGCGAATTAGATTATCTACTTCGGTCTCTTATCATACGATTGCGAAACTTTTATCTGAAGAAGAGATGCTAGAGTTTTAGAAAAGCACTTATACACGTCCAATTGCACTTAAATATTTATCTGTTCCTCCTATTAGTATTCCTAGTGAACAGTTGTTCAGCGCAGCAGGACAGATATACGCGGACAGGCGACGCAACTTGATTGGTGAAGATGTGGACGAATTATTATTTTTAGCTTACAACATTAAGACTGCTTAACTTTGATTATTAATTCTCTTTCATTGATACATATCAAAACGCTAATGGAAATTCATTTGTCTGTTATCATGTGTTTTCCAGTTGTAGATGTTCAAGTAGTTTTTCTTAAGTAAATACTATAATTAACTTTATTTCAAAGTGTTATTATTTGACAGGTTGCAAGATAATCTTAATCATCTCCTTAAATTGTTTGCATTACATTAAAAAAAATCATTTTTTTACTCACATTTTGCCGATCTTGAACGGAATTTCTTGGGGATTATAATGAACTACCATGACTGAAAAAAAATAATTACCTTGATCTTTGACTTTGACACAGATAAGACAGGTGCTGCGTTTAAACACTCTTTTAATTTTTTGCGTAGATGCACAGATTTTAAAATTTTGACCTATCTAATATAAATGTTTTCTTCGTGGCTGCTGTTAAGAGAGAACGTTAGGGAGGTACAGGATGAGGTGGCGGTCAGAGCTTTCTGTTTCTCCGGTTCTGAGAGAACGCCAGGCAGAGTCGTAGAAAACTGCTACAACTCGCGATAAAAACTCCGTTTCTCGTTGCAGCTGAAGTACTCACAGTCGCCGTGAAGTTTTGTGAAAACACTTTCAGAATTAGAAGGTTGAACAACAGTGGCAGTATGATAGCTTCTTACTTAAAAACTAGTCGCTTGGGGAACGTCTTTAACACACAAACTGACGACGAAATATTTCGCATCGTTCGGACCGTCATAGTAGCAGATTCGCCCAGTACTGTTAATTTGGGAATATCCGCGGCTCGTGGTCTTGCGTTCTAACTTCCCGCGCACGGGATCCCGGGTTCGATTACCGGCGGGGTCAGGGATTTTTCCTTTCTCGAGATGACTGGGAGTTGTTGCGTCGTGTTCACCATCACTATTCATCTTCATTTTGGTCGGAGGAGGGCAATGGCGAACCACCTCCACTAGGACCTTGCCTAGTGCAGCGGTGCGGGTCTCCCCTCCGAGTATGGGACCTCATCATCATCATCATCATCATCATCATCATTTTGGACTGGGTTACTAAACACATTAATCGTTTTATCAAGCTCCCTATGTCCAACATCGAATAAAAGTTCGTAGACGATATTTACCCTTTTCGCAAAACAAATGTTTAATTCTTGAGAATTGCTATTACAAGTTGTATCTCCACTGCACTTCAAATTATATCTACATGCAAACTACGTAGCTGACCCACCAAAAACAATCTCCAATCGTCATTCCTTCTCTCCAAAATTACAAAAGGCATATTTGCTGTTTTTCACGGCAGAGAGCGTTGTCGTCGCAGTGACGGTAGCGCATCATCGCTGGCACTCGCAGCCGGTATACGGTACTACAATAATATTAGTTAAGGGCTCCGTCGGGTCAAGAAGATATCTGACATTCTATCATATACTCAGAGTGGTTTGCTTACGTACATGCAAATGTAGAACGCGTTAATCTCATTCAAGTTTATCGGATATGGTTTAGTTAAAATCAGCAGTTTGAGTTTTACCATAGGTTTATCAGTTCATATTACGTAAGGACATTACGGGCTGCGGTCAATCGGCTTCGGCCTCCATCTTCGGTCGGACACTGATGGTGGGGGGATCAGACACTCCCAAAAACGCTGCAGGGGCGTACCCATTGCCCGTGCAGTGAGTGGCCGCGAATTGTCTTGAAAGGAAATCCGTGACAGGTACGTCATGTGGAGTTGCACGAAATCTGGCGAAACCTCGCAGGGGCACCCATAATTAGGAGACACTATTATTAAGTGCTCAATGTGCGCTCAGAACTGAAAAGGACGACGTGACACGATCGACAGGCGTACTAGAGATACTGCCCAACACATCTGTGCGGTCGTATATATACGGGACGTATATTGTCCGATTTTTCATTAAGCGTCCCACACCTAGGTGACTACTTTTGGAAATGTTTGGCTAGTTCACTCATTGGTAAAGTGCCTTGCTACAGATCCAAAGTTTCTATCCCCGCTCAATCATGGGATTTTTATCTGCCGTCTATCAGTTGTTTCACCTCTGGCAATGTTTATTAACGTCTAAAATGTCAGTGCAGGCTTCTCTAACTCGCTCTGAGGAAAGACTGTAGGATTCCACCTCTCTGTTTCCTATACTGTACTGCCTTAAAAACGGAATAACGTCTTTCCATATTTGTAGTTACACAGTACGCTCCACTCCATTATATACAATAGTTAAAAAAAGGGCAGTTTGCTGAGTCGTTGTCCTAGGCCGGTATTACACAGTCATATTTCTTTGACAAAGATGTGATCCAATATTCGTCAAACTTTTTGACAAAGATTTTTTACACGGCGCTGAAAAGGGTATTATTCTGTCACCATACTTTGCTCAAAGTTCAAGATGGCTGACAATAACAACTTGTTATTACGCGCAGCAGTTGCACGTATCACAATTGCACTGCAAAGTGGGAAAACAAAGAAACGTACCTGGATGAAGCTGGGGTTTTACGACGAGACGATAAAAGCATTCAACAAAGTTTGTTACGTGAGCTTCTAGTGGATGAGCATACATTTCAGTATTTGCTCGGTGAAGTGTCTCGTCATATCACAAAGCACAATACTCACTTAAGAAATGCTAAATCTGCAGAAGACAGGCTCACAGTAACACTCGGGTTCTTGCTACAGGAGAGAGTTCTCTAGCTTGCAGAACAGCACTCGAATACCACAGTGCACGAACGAAAATAACACCTGAAACGTGTGAAGGAATTTATAAAGCACTAAAGGACCAATATCTGAAGTGTTCAATACACTTTATGTGCATTAAGAACTATTTTTATTGTAGATCAAAGTAATAATTACATTTTGTGTCGCACAACAGCAAAATTAATAGAACTGTATGAAGCTGATTAGGCGCTTTACAATGTGAGGCATCCTGAGTACAAAAGTAGATTAAGACTGGAGAGCTCAGAATATATAAGTATGTCGATACATACTTTTGCTTTCTCATGATAGCAGCTTGAGCGGAGGCTATTAATTTTCTTTTATATATCGTCAGCCGTGCACCTGGGACGTATCCGTATCTCACAGCTAATGACCTCAGAAATTTATTTGTAGCTCTCCAGTCTTCTTAATCTATTTTTGCACTCAGGATGCCTCAAGTTGTAAGGCACCTCATCAGATTCATACATTTCTAATGATTTTGGAGTTGACGACACACACAAATTAAACTTCGACGTCATATAATTGCGTAGGCTACCGCGGCCAGAGTCAGTCGACATAAAAGTTTTCTGGGTTTGGTACCGCGTCATAACGTAGAAACTACTGCTGCTATAGAAAAGCCAACGTTTCGACCACGATTGCAGCGGCCTTCTTCTGAGTCTGATTAAACCCTGAAAAAGGCCGCTGCAATCGTGGCCGAAACGCTGGCTTTTCTATAGCAGCAGTAGCTTCTACATTATGACGCGGTATCAAACCCAGAAAATTTTTATGTCTTCGACGTCATGTTTACAAACACACTACTGGTGACAGAAAGCTGAAGCGATGCTAGCGCTCTAAGTGGTAACATTTCACATTGCAGTGAACAGAAGACAAGCGACTTTTATGATTAAATCTACAGGGAGGCCCTAGATTTGATAATATTTATTTGACGACAGGTGAGATTTCACAAAGTTCTCTATAACACCATGAAATTGCTTTGACATAAATATTTGACATATCTGCTTTGACAAAGAAATATGATAGTGTAATATCGGCCTTAATGGCGCACAGGTTGTCACAAGCGCTTTCTTTGCGAGCTGTATGTTGCTCCAGGTCGCCGCGTTAGAAGTGTGGTCTTAGACAGTCAGACTCACAGATTACATTACTTGATTTGGAATACTGCAAATTCTTTACAGAAATTCCAAAAAGAAAGCGTGTATTTACTAACGAAATGAATGTTGATTTTCCATTTCTGAAGTTAGAACAGCGATATATTATTTTGCACGTTTTTTTTCAATCGTCCATGGAGATCGGCCTGGTGTTGTGCAACACATCAATGTGAAGAAACAAAAGTTAGTTGTTTCAAGTAAAAAAAATGGCTCTGAGCACTATGGGACTTAACATCTGTGGTCCCCTAGAACTTTGAACTACTGGAACCTAACTAACCTAAGGACATCACACACATCCATGCCCGAGGCAGGATTCGAACCTGCGACCGTAGCGGTCACGCGGTTCCAGACTAAAGTGCCTAGAACCCCAGAACCCCACGGTCACACCAGCCAGCGTTTCAAGTAAAATTTCGTCACAAAGTCTAACGTCTTTTGATACAGAACTTGTGAACAGTTTCGTTATAACTGATCAAGAAAAGCGTCTTTCTGCTGAGAAAAATTTGTTAGCTTTTCTTGAAATGAAACATAATCATTTCAAGATTTTAAACATGGCTCAATGGACTGTACTGCTGCGGTCATCGGGAATCTGTTTGAGAATAAATTTACCTGCTCCAAGACAAAGTGTGAATCTGTAATAGCAAATATGCTGTCTGCACAAGCATTGCATCAAATTTGCAAAGAGCTGAAAGATGTCAAGTAGATTTCACTTATGGTGGACTCTTCTAACCACAAAAGTGTAAAACTGATACCAGTGATTGTTACATATTTTATGCAAAGTAAGGGCATTCAAGTAAAGGTGACTGACTTCCAGAATATAACCTGCTGGTGCTGTAACAAATCCTATCGTGGACGTTCTTAATAAATTCCATCTGAGAGGTAAAACTGTTGCTTCCTGTGATGACAACTACAGATGCAGGAAGAAAGGGGCAAAGCAATGTTTTTTGTAAGACTCAAACCTGTGCTAAAGGGTGACATTCACGGTGTGGGCTGTGCAGCGCACGTCGGGCAAAATGCAATATAAACCGGCGCTGATATTCTCTCAGTAGGCGCAAAAACCACTATCAATAAATTTTTAAGTATTTCCATATGTGCACCATACGCGTTGAACAAATTAATGAGTTTTGTAAAGTGGAATGTAAGTAGGTGTTAGTAGTGTCAAAAGCAAATAGCTTTCCTTGGAACCGGCAGTTAACAGAATTACTGATATTTGCGACGGATTAAAATCTTACTTATTGTCTCAAGACAAATGTTCCACTATCTTCAAATCGTTCTTTAAGGGTCCTCAGTCACTGCTTTGGCTCTATTTCATTCAGAGTTTATTCAGTGTTTTCACCAACAATAAGAGCTATTGATGCAACAGACATGTTAGCAAATGAAGTTTTGGAAGAGTTAGAAGTACTGATAAAGAAAGTGAAACCGAGGAAGGAGGAAACGTTCCAAGCCATAAAAATTCAGTCTTTCAGTAGTACACTTCAAGAAAATGGTTTTCTGAAAGTTTCTGATTCTTGGGCACATGAAGTTTTTTTATGAGACACTAATTTACTACATTCGAAAATGGGCTTATGCATTTCATGTGCTGTAACCATTTAACGGAGTTCAGCTAAAATATCCTCTTCTGTGCAAATTGGTTGAGCAAAGTCTTAAAGCTTTTGCAGTGTTTGATAAAAATACTCTGTAAGAAATATGTCACAATGTACTTTTTGAGGAAATGAATCATGCTGAATATGCGTTAACAAATTTTAGGTGTGATGGTGCAAAATGGACCATCGTTTTCAACCTGCTGGTGTCTCAAGATATCTACTGTAAAAGTTTGCAGCTCATCGCTGCGTTTGTGCTAGTTCTTCCTGGCACTAATGCGCTGCAGAGGGAGTGTTCTCTGCCTCTCTGTCACACATACTTTATGGACTGACGAAAAGAATAGGTTTAGTGTGGAAGTCTTAAGGAAATACGAGGGTCATTCAATAAGTAAAGAGACAAAGTGGTCTGCGAAAAACTGTTAACAGGGCAAGTTTTCTACTTTCGTGGCTTTAAGTTGGCATCACTGGGATGAGCCCTGATCAGTTGATGTATCAACATAGTTTTGTTTATAACCTCAGCAACACATTTCATGATGGCGAGTCTGCCTGAAACGTCCACATTAGTTGAACAACGTTCTGTTATTCGTTTTTTACTTGATGAAGGCGAGAGAGCAATGAATATATCCTGTATAATGTCTAAAGTTTATGGTGAAGGTTGTATGAATCGTGCCATTTTTTACAAGTGGGCAGAGCTGTTCAAAAGTGGTCGCGACTCAGTGACTAACGAACACCGTTCTGGCCTATCAGTTGCAGTTTCAAATTCCTCGCCTGAAAGTCGAATTGATGACATTATGACCGCCGTGTGACCGTGAGAATGATAGTTGATAAGGTTCAGGTTAGTACTGGTATTTTCATATTGCCAAATTATTATATGTTCTTTATATCCAGTTTCGAAGTTCGTGCTTGATATCCCCAGATATACTGACTTACATTCTTGGCACTGTAGCTGGTATATACCTGCTCCTTGTTATTTACCTGGTTTGTCTGTAACAAGCTGAAGTACCGCAAAATATGAGCAAGATGGGTCCCAAAGGAATTGAGCGCAGTTACACAAGGAAACAAGGTTGAGAGTGTGCACAGAGCTAAAGGAACGTTATAAAAGAGAAGGTGAGCACTTTCTCAATTTTAACTTATGATGAAATTTGGATTCACTGTTAGGAGCAAGAACCAAAAAGACAAAACATGGAGAGGAAGCACACCAACTCGGCTGTCAGGAAAAAGTTCAGAACCCAAGAATCAGCAGGAAAAGTCATGTTTACGGTGTTTTGAAATGCTGAAAATCCAGTTTTTTTGTGATTATCTCGAAGAGCAGCGTACAATGAACAGCCAATAATACTCGGATTTGCTCTTAATCTCAAGGTGAAGCCGGCCATGAGAGAGAGACGTCGTGGATCTCAGAGGAGAACTGAGACTCTCCAGCATGACAATGCTCGTACTTATATTGCTCAACTAACCCGTGAAACAATCGACAAAATGGGCTGGGAAGAACTGCCTGATTTAGTTAGCACCTAGTGATTTCCATTTGTTTGGTGCACCGAAGGAGGCATTATCTGGGAAGAAATTCCAGGACAACGAGAACATGAAAAAGTTTGTGAGAAATTGGTTCAAACATCAAGATAAAAAGTTCCTTGCAGCCGGAATAAAACAGCTTGTAGCCCGTTGGAACACGTTTATGAATATTCAAGAGGATTATATTAGAAAGTAGAAAAAGTACTGCTATTTAAAAATAAACGCTTTTTTCTATAACCAGTGTGTCTCTTTAATTATTGAATGACCCTCGTAATTACAGCTATGACTCATTCTCAGGGTACTTCATTGTCGATTTTCATAAAATTCAACTTGAAAACATCAAACTTCTCAATGTCAAACATTCGTCTGCAAAAAATAACAAATCAGGTTCTTCAGAAACTAGCCATGGAGAAGCTTCTAGACCGTTTGACAGTGGAAATTAAATAACCTATGTACGTGACAATCATTGTCTACTCTGGTTAAAGACCTCGTGATTTCGGACTTACGCATTGTGTTTGCATGTGACAACAATAAAATATTTAGTGGATGAGCAATGCAACTTATTTTGCTAGCCGGCTGTGGTGGCCGAGCGGTTCTAGGCGCAACAGTCTAGAACCGCGCGACCGCTACGGTCGCAGGTTCGAATCCTGCCTCGGGCATGGATGTGTATGATGCCCTTAGGTTAGTTAGGTTTAAGTAGTTCCAAGTTCTGGGGGACTGATGACCATACATGTTAAGTTCCACAATGCACAGAGCCATTTGAACCATTTATATATAATGCGAGTTCTAACAGGAATTGAACACAAATGTACTATGTACAAGTAACATTAAGTTTCCACAAAATTTCGATTCATTGGTTCGCCATATTTAGATTCCGGAAATGTGGCCACCCTAGGGTAGGTGTATTCAGGGAACTACCCCAACTTTCGGCTGAAGTGAACCACGTGGTAGACGGACGGAAGATTAGGCTGCGATCACAGTGTGGACAATCTCGGTGGCTTCCGCCGGCTACCAACATAGGCCGAAGACGTCCGATCTCTTCAAATCAGTACGCCACAACATGCACGGTCACAATGTTGCCGATGTCATAGCTCTAACGTACAGACTTGGGACGACAATCGGTGAAATTCAAATCAGTTTGTTTTCGTCGGTCATACTGATCGACACAACACACCATGGCCTGTGAGAAACTTAAAGTTTAGTCGAAGAAGGAGTTTGAGGCATCTTGAGGATGAAAAATATAATCGCGATATTGTTCGGAACTTACGTAATGCAACTTCAGGTGTACTGCAAACCACAAGTAGGCAAACTCTGTATCGGACATTTTGGTGGTAAATTATAACGTCAAAAAATTTATTACGGTGAGAATAATGGAGTATCTTATGCTTAAAGCTACTGTAGTGGATCTTTTTTTTGGGTTGTGATAGATGGACATCAGCTACCTACAAACTATTACTACTGCTTACTGGCGTTTTTATGCCAGTGGGGTGGTGACTCTGTTATGTGATGTGGTTTGCAAACGTGGTGCACATTTTTTCACTTTGTAGTGGTTTAGGTGTTCAGAGTATCATACATTAAATTTTGTGTGTCTTTCACACATATTCTTAATGACATTAAGCAAAGCAGTGTTTCTGGTCTTGCTCTTCAAGGTCACTTCGAATCGAGTTTGTAGCAAAGCTTTTCTCCCTTCGTCTGACATATTCGTAAAACTTGTCCGGTAATTCCAGTAACTAAAGATAGAGTGTACAGTAGGCGCCACGTTCATTTCGAGACAGATATTGACAGGCATTCGGCATCTTTTGAACAGCAAAAGCCGCTTTGCAGCACTCGTCTCCAAGAATGCCGGACATTTGCCACGCCGGACATTTGCCACACTTCCCCCTTCGCCAGGTAGCTTGAGTAGCGATCCCTCAGGTAAGGGACGCCCTTCCTCGTATTATTTCTACCCGCTTTCAAACCGCCGTCTTCACATCTTACTCGATACAACCAGTAAGTAAGGGACCTTCTTCTTCGACATCCTGGCCAAATACAGAGCTTATTTTCCGAAATCGAAATATTTATAACTTTTGGGAAACGAAAGCAATACCGACGATTATGTCAGTATGTAATTAGTTCTGCCAAGTATAAATATAGATTCCTCTGTCTGTACGGTAGCTTCCTTTCACGCTTACTAATTGCGATAGAAACAGTCCATCGCCATGGGAGCAACAAGAAAGGAACGATGTAAAAAGAATGCGAATGTACGCTAATCATTTCTTTTTGCTCACGGCATTTGTGCCTACTTTAATTACTACAACTGCATGCCCAAAAGACAACAAGGAAAGAAGAAATGGGTATGTGAATTTTTGAAAAGAAGAACGACATACTCCATATTAATTTACTCTCTAAAATGCGATATCCCTTGCTGCGAAAGATTAGTTAATAAGTTTAGCGGAACAATGTTCAAAACATGACTGAAAATATGTTCACTAAATAGAGATACTAACATTTATGATTGACATGTCATCTACAACTGGCTCTGAGCACTATGGGACTTAACATCTATGGTCATCAGTCCCCTATAACTTAGAACTACTTAAACCTAACTAACCTAAGGACAACACACTACACCCAGCCATCACGAGGCAGAGAAAATCCCTGACCCCGCCGGGAATCGAACCCGGGAACCCGGGCGCGGGAAGCGAGAACGCCACAGCACGACCACGAATGCGGGCATGTCATCTACAGTCTACGTACAATTTTAAAATGTTAGAAATAAGGAAAAAGAAGTAATACAGATTGTAACGCAAGTTGTTGTTCTACATTGTTTAGCTCTGGTATTTACAGGGTCACAGAGAAAGCCTCCTAGGTTTTGGAGGCAAAGCTGTAATTGTAATGATCTGCACTACAACAGAAACAAGAAGCAAAACTAAAGGACAAATAATGTAATTTGTGTTCCAGCTCACAAGCGACATTGAAGCAGATAGTTCCTGTGACTTAGTATGGGCAGAGGTTATATTCGACCACCGGAATAAATTAATAACTGGCTCCTTTTACCGACCCTCAGTCTCAGATGAAACAGTTGCTGAACAGTTCAAAGAAAACTTGAGCCTCATCACAAATAGGTACCCTAAAATCAAATGGCTCTGAGCACTATGGGACTTAACATCTGTGGTCATCAGTCCCCTAGAACTCAGAACTACTTAAATCTAACTAACCTGAGAACATCACACACATCCATGCCCGAGGCAGGATTCGAACCTGCGATCGTAGCAGTCGCGCGGTTCCGGACTGAGCGCCTAGAACAAATAGGTACCCTACTCATACAATTATAGTTGGCAGTGACTTCAATCTACCTTCCGTATGTTGACAAAAATACATTTTCATACCCTATTGTAGATAGAAAACATCTTCCGTAAGTGGTCTAAATGCTTTTTTAAAAATTATTTTTAACAATTAGTTGACGAGGTCATTCAGATTGTAAATAGTTACGAAAACACACTTGACCTCTTAGCCACAAATAATCCTGAGCATCACGACGGATACAGGGATTAGTGAACACACAGTCGTTGCGAGGCTCAATTCTGTAACAAAGAAATTCACCAAAACTAAACGCGAAATATATTTATTTATAAAAGCAGCTAAAAATTCGGTTGACGTCTTTCTAAGAGACAATCTCTAATTCTTCCAAACTATGTAAGTGAGGACCATACGTGACTTAAGTTCAAAGAAATAGTATCAACAGTACTCGAGAGATTCATACCAAATAAATTAATAAGAGGCGGAACTGATACCCCATGGTACAGAAACCACTACAGAAACTCCTGCAGAAGCACCGAAAGAGGCAAGTATAACTTAGACGAACGCAAAATCTCCAAGACTGGCGAAGTGTAACTGAGGCTCGAAATTTGGTGCGGATGTCAATGCGAGATGCATTTAATAGTTTCTGCAACGAAACTCTCTCTAGACATTTGGCGTAAAATCCAAAGAGATTCTCGTTCTATGTTAAGTAAACCAGCGAAAAGGCTCAGTAAGCGATGGGGAGGAGGAGGGGGAGACGAGGGACCCAACCCTTCGGAGCAGGTAAAATCGTGGCAGATGTACGGCGTGGGAAACGTCCGGCGTGGCACGGCGTGGCAAATGTCCGGCGTGGCAAATGTCCGGCGTGGCACATGTCCGCACACCGTCTCCAAGCACAGAGGTGGTGCGGTGTCAATCAAATTCCTGGGTGTGAAAACTAAACCTACTTCGTACATACAATAGATTCTAAGCTAACCTAACCTAACCTAACCTAACCTTCCTGCACCGCCAAAAACTGAAGAAAGAGATCGGACGCGTTGTGGCCAAGCTGTCGGCCGATGCTATCGGGCGACCTCTGGCTACAATTTCCCGGTCCACTGTGAACGCAGTCTTCCTCGTGTATTATTACTTTTCTGGAGACCGAAAATCTCCTCTCTAGGAATCAACATGAATTCCACAAAACAGTGATCGTGTGAAAACAAGCTCGCTGTGTCCGCCACCGAGACCCAGAAAGCACGCTCGTAGGGAATATCAGAGCAGCTCTGTGATTGAAGGGAAGAGTTCGCAGCAGACTGAACACTGCATGACATACTTAACGGCGAAAGGTTGTAAAACGTAAAATTAACTTCAGGCCCACCTCAAGGGACTGTTATAGAAATGTATACAGCGGGATTTTTTCTACCGTGTACAAACTCTAGGAATTGATTGATGAGAAGATACGGAGCAAAAAAAGGCCTAATGAACTTATGTACGGAAATGCATGGTTTCCAAGCTAGAGACCATTTATTCAATCATACATTGCTGCCGAGACTGCAGTCTAACACGTACCGTATCATATAGCCACAGTTACAGTATGTGTTGAAAATGGTTTCTATGTGCCTCAACGCATGTGTGTACGCGCCGTAGCATGTTGTGTCTCACATGTTCACATCGGCCAGGCTGCATAGAGAACAGTGTCAAAGGCAGCATGAATACGCTGCCCCAGTGTCTCCACATCTGGAATCAGCTCTGCATACACAGTATTTTTGAGATGGCCCAATAACCAGAAATCGCGCGGATTCAGATCCGGTCAACGAGTAGCCCATGCAACTGGACCCCGTCGTACGATCCATCCACCAGGGAAGACACGACTGAGATGCGTCCGGACGTTATCTCCGAAGTGGGCCGGAGCACCATCATGTAGCAGCTACATAATCCTTCCAACCATCAATGGCACTTCTCCTAGCAGTGGAGGCAAAGTCACTCCATAGTTACGACCTGTTAGGCGATGTAGAAAGAAGACTAGTCCCAAAATACGGACCGCCCCCTGTGACCGAGCGGGTCTACGCGCTTCAGTCCGGAACCGCGCGACCACTACGCTGGCAGGTTCGAATCCTGCCTCGGGCATGGATATGTATGATCTCATTAGGTTAGTTAGCTTTAAGTAGTTCTAAGTTCTAGGGGACTGCTGACCTCAGATGTTAACTCCCATAGTGCCCAGAGCCATTTAAACACTTGAACCAAAATACAGTCGCTAATTATCCCTGCCCAAACCGATGCCGATGATTCGCTGTCACTATACCATGGGGTTGTGCATACCATCCCACAGATGACTGTTATGAAAGTTGAAAATACCACTCCACGTAAAGGTGGCCTCATCCATGAGTAGGATGTATGACACAAATCGGTGTTGCCTGGTGAAGAAAACAGTGACAAAACTGCTCCCAATGTGGAAGACCTGCCGCTAGTAAGCCCTGCACACACTGTAAGTGAGAAGGATAGTAACAATTGCTGTGGAGAATGTTCCAATCAGTCGTTTGGCTCACCCTATACTGCTGGGCCAAATACCTGGAACTGACACGGCGGTCGCCTTCTTCAGTGTTAATCGCATTTATCTCCAAGTCTAGCGACCGAAAAATTTCGAGTGCGTCCTTCCTGAAATGACCCTGCCTCAGACAAACAGTGAAACACTGTTGCAGATATTATATGCTGTGTTTTGTCATCAGCGTGGATAGCTCTCCTGATACAACCTTGCTGCCCGCCGCCCATTCTACATCTACATCTACATGGATACTCTGCAAATCACATTTAAGCGCCTGGCAGAGGGTTCATCGAACCACCTTCACAATTCTCTATTATTCTAATCTCGTATAGCGCACGGAAAGAATGAACACCTGTATCTTTCCGTACGAGCTCTGATTTCCATTATTTTATCTTGGTGATCGTTCCTCCCTATGTAGGTCCGTGACAACAAAATATTTTTGCATTCAGAGGAGAAAGTTGGTGATTGGAATTTCGTGAGAAGATTGCGTGGCAACGAAAAGCGCCTTTCTTTTAATGATCTCCAGCCCAAATCCTGTATAATTTCTGTGACACTCTCTCCCATATTTCGTGATAATACAAAACGTGCTGCCTTTCTTTGAACTTTTTTGATGTACTCCGACAGTCCTATCTGGTAAGGATCCCACACCACGCAGCAGTACTCTAAAAGAGGACGGACAAGTATAGTGTAGGCAGCCTCCGTAGAAGGTCTGTTACATTTTCTAAGTGTCCTGCCGATAAAACGCAGTCTTATTGTCATCTGCCTTCCGGTAAGTAAACACCCTGTCGGCAAGCTCTTGATTCGAATATGGAACCATTGTGTACAACGCTGTTTCACATCCGCTACGAGGTGAGTCAGTAAGAGAAGTGAATCGGACAGAACATCACCTATTACTATGGCAGGAGGGGCGCTAGGGCATGACATATGAGAAACAGTAGCACCCTTTAAGAGGAAACCATGCATACTGTCACGGTGGCTGCATGGTACAGGCCGTATTAGATCGCAGTCTCTGTAACAAAGTATGATTGAATAAATGGTCCCTAGCATGGAAACAATGCATTTCCGGACGTAAGTTCATTAGACCTTTTGTGTTCCGTATTCTCTCATAGATCAATCCCTAGAGTTTGTATACAGCGGGAAAAATCACCCTGTATATCTGAGGGGTGTCTCCTCTATGGGACATGTCCGACAGAACGGGTGTATACTTACTTACTCCCTGGTCATACCGGACTTGAGAGTCCATTACCGCAGCAATGTATTATCGCCACCTTCCCTGTCTTGGGCTATTTCCTTCCATTCACCTTCAATACCTAGGCTCCTCAAATCAGCCTTCACATTGTCCTCCCATCTACGCCTCGGTCTCCCCGCAGGACGTTTTCCCTCTAAGTGCCCAACCAGCACTCTGCGCGCTGCCCCGCCCTCATCCATTCGAACTACGTGACCCGCCCATCGCAGCCTACGTGTTTTAATAATACTGACTACCACTCTCCGCTAATGTCACCCCTTTTTGCTCCGAAAATTTTCCCCAAAATTTTGTTTTCAAATACTCGAAACGGCTTTTCATTTTGCACAGTGAGAGACCAAGTCTCACCCCCACACAGCATAACTGGTAGAATAGTAGTTTTGTATATTCTAATCTTTAAATTCCTAGACAATATCCGTGATGAAAGTAATCTATTCAGTGAGAAGTAGCACGCATTTCCCGCCCGTAATCTCTTCTTCAGTTCGGATTCAATCTCATTTCTCGAAGTGATGTCCACGCCTAGATACTTAAATGTGTTCACTTTTTCAATATGCATGTCTCCAACTCTTAACATTTCCTGATCTACTGCTGTTGGCATTCTAGTAGTAACCATGTTTAGATCATCTGCGTACCCTAATATCTTAAGATTTTCATTTAACTACACACCCTCTGAATTATCTGCTGCCATTCGTACAATATATTCTAGGACTAAATTAAAAAGTAGCGGAGACAGGGCATCTCCCTGCTTAAGTCCGTTCTTTATTACAAATTCTTCTGACTCCAATTTCCCCACTCGTACTCTACCTTTTTTGTTTTTCAAACTCGCTTCTATAAGTCTAACATACTTCTTTGGGATTCCAAGTTCCAAAAGAATTCTGTACAATTTTGATGGCAATACTGAATCACACGCTTTTGTAAAATCTATGAAAAGATTATGAACGGATTTATTGTATTCCCATTTCTTTTCCAAAATTTTACGCAGGGTGAATATTTGGTCTATAGTTGATCTGTTCCTCCGAAAGCCGGCTTGGTAATCCCCCACAATTTCATCTGTATATGGTGTAAGCCTGCTTAGCAGAATATTCGAGAAAATTTTGGAACATACTGGTAATAGCGATATGGTTCAAATGGCTCTGAGCACTATGGGACTTAACTTCTGAGGTCATCAGTCCCCTAGAACTTAGAACTACTTAAACATAACTAACCTAAGGACATCACACACATCCATGCCCGAGGCAGGATTCGAACCTGCGACCGTAGCGATCGCGCGGTTCCAGTCTGAAGCGCCTAGAACCGCTCGGGCCACTCCGGCTAATAGCGATATCCCTCTATAATTACTACAATCCATTTTGTCACCCTTCTTAAAAATTGGGATCAGAATCGACTCCTGCCACTCTTCAGTTATCACTTTGTGAACTACTTCCACCAATTTCTGTCCCCCATTTTTAACTAATTCTGCAGTTATGCAGTCTGATCCTGGTGCTTTATGGTTTTTCAATTTGTTGACTGCATCTCTTACTTCCTTTTACGTTTGTTCAGGTATCTGGGGTTCTGCTGTATGTATTTCGTACGCCTGCTCATTTCCTGCTTCCTGGTGTACATTTAATAGATACTAAAAATGCGCCCTCCATTTACTTAATATAGCACTGTGGTCTGTCAGTATTCCCCCAGCATCCCCTCGAACCACTCGGGTATATACACGTGGAAAAAGAGGGGAATGGCTCCTTGGCGTTTGATTCAGAGCAACTGCATACATATCGTCCGAACTGCTACGGGAATCAGGATTGGCGAGTAGTGAGTTGTTACGTACGGTAAGCTGGAAATATGAGTCAGTCAGGGCCGAGGCGGCAGATGTTCGGTCAGCTTGGTACACAACGATTAACGGGAAGCAGGCGTGCATGTCCCGCTTACTTGAAATTCGCCTCGTGGAACCGTCATTGTGTGTCACATGCGGAGTGATGGATACGGATGGCGTTCGCCTTGTCTGCGGACCGGCGAAGGATGTTTGGCATTTGGTGGGCCAGATGTCGGCTTTCTTCACAGGCGTGACTCCCGAATAGGTAACTGCACAATCGCTCGTCTTCCCTGATGAAGTGTACCTTCCCGAGAGCAAAAACGCATTCTGTGACATGGACACGGGACAACGCCGTCCACTACGTTTGGTGACGGTCAGAAGACAGTTCACTATTTTTGGCACTAGTTAAACGAACGATACTGTGCGATCGCACGGAATCCCAAGTACCAGCTGTACTTCTGATATTTTCTCCGGAACACGCTCGATTGCCCACCTCGCAACTGGGTTAGTAATGACAGGGGAAGATGAACCACGAAACTGTTATTTTCTTAATACGACTGAAGTACAAACAGCAATCACATTGATAAGAAAAACATGCGTTGATAATTCCTCAGCGAGTAGTACCACGAAGGGTCCTCGTGTCGTACCGAGGCGACCTCTTTAGTTTTTCTTCCTGTACTACATCTGCATCTCCATGGATGCTCTGCAAATCACGCTTAAGCATGTGGCAGAGGGGTCATCGAACCACCTTCACAATAATTCTCTATTATTTCAATCTCGGAAAGCACGTGGGAAAAACGAACACCTCCGATTTCTCTTCTTTTATCATGATAGTCGTTTCTCCTTATGTAGGTAGGTCTCAACAAAATATTTTCTCATTAAGAGCAGAAAGTTGATGATTGAGATATCGTGAGAAGATTTGCCACAACGAAAAACGCCTTTGTTTTAATTATGTCCACCCCAAATCCTGTATGGTTTCAGTGACACTCTCTCCTCTATTTCGCAATAATACAAAACGTGCTTGCATTCTTTGAACTTTCTTGGTGTACTCCTTTAATCCTACCTTGTAAATATCCCAGACCGTGCAGCAGTACTCGAAAAGAGGACGGACAAGCATAGTGTAGGCAGTCTCTTTAGTTAACGTGTTACCTTCCCTATAACATTTTCTGTGTGTTCTTTCCAATTTAAGTTGTAATTCTAATTCCTAGGTAGTTAGTTGAATTTACGGCCTTTACATTTGACTTATTTTTCATGTAACGGAAGTTTAACGGATTCCTTTTAGCTTTGATGTGGATGGCCTCACACTTTTCGTTGGTTAGGGTCAACTGCCAATTTTTGCACCATACAGTTATCTTTTCTAAATCATTTTGCAATTTGTTTTGATCTTCTCATGATTTTACTTGACGATAAACGACAGCATGATCTGCGAACAACCTAAGACGGCTGCTGAGATTGACTCGTAAATCTTTTATATAGCAGCCTGCGAAGACCGGCTTTCATTTACTCCACCCGCCAGTATTAAGAAGCATGCTATAGCACGAATTTTTGGAACAAGTTGGTGATGGTACACAAAAACAAATACCTCCTCATTTTATGTGGTGCATTTGGGCCCTCTTGGATGCTATGCCCTCCATCCCCCTTTGTTCTGTGGGGAAGAACGAATGTCGGTGAGGCTGGACGCTACGTACCCCAAGCACGCTTTGTCGCCTGCCGCCCGCCTCGTGTTGCGACACTTGCTTTACACCTGACCCCCTCAGCAAAAACGACTGTCAGTTAAAAAAAGTTATAAAAAAATAGCAGTTGAGGCAACCGATCATGAAAAGCGGTAAATTCAGAGTTCGACCCCGGTCCGGCACAAATTTTCAACTTTCGCCAATGCATTAACACATTGCCCTCTGTGGCGAGCCGTCACGATTTCCCACCCACGTTTCGTATGCGCGAAATTCGGTATAAATACCATGAATGCACATGGGCTCTTCAGTAGTTGTCTACTGACCTGAGGATGGCCAGAGGTCTCTGGACCGAAATATCGTGGTAGAATGTTGATGACATCCGGTTGCACACCGGAAAATTATTGTAAGAAGAAAATTTCAGGAGAATACCTCTTACTGTGCTATGTTGCAGCTGTGGTTGTTTCCACAAGTGACTGCTGATTCTGAGAATTTCGTATTCCAACGAGACGGGGTACTCTCTCATTAGAGGCTCGAATTTCGTCGCTACCTAAACGACGAACTTACGCGTCGCTAGATTTGGAGCAGTGGTGAAGGTGCTCTTTCTCTGTTTCCTACTGAGAAAAATGCTGTCCTATTGGCGCGTTAGATGGTCAAAATCACGATCTGGTTGGCGGGCCCTGCTCATACCGCTCCAAATATTCTTAATTGGTGAGAGACCAGCGAATTTTCTGACCAAGATAGGGTTTGGCAAGCGGGAAGAGAAAGAGTAGAAACTCTCGCCGTCTGCGGGCGGGCCTTAACTTTCTGAAACGTAAACCCAGGAAGGCTTGATACGAAGGGCAACAAAACGGCGCGTAAAATGTCGTCGACGTACCGCAGTGCTGGAAGCTTCCCGCTGGTGACAGCCAAAGGCGTCCTGCTATGAAGTGAAACGGCACCCATACCATCATTCCTGGCTATTGGTACGCATGGCGGACAAGAGTCAAGTTGGTATCCACCATTGTCCGTCGTGTCCCCATACATGTCTTCGCCGCTCATCGGGGCTCAGCTAGAAACGGAACTCATCACTGAAGACAACTCTACTCCAGTCTATGACAATCCAGTCCGAATTTGACCAACAGTAATGCAAACGGGCTTGTTGGTGTACACATGTCAATTGAAGACATGCGCGGAAAAACGGGCTAACCCTCGAATGTGAAAGCTTAGAGATAAGTTCAAATGGTTCAAATGGCTCTGAACACTATGGGACTTAAGATCTATGGTCATCAGTCCCATAGAACATAGAACTACTTAAACCTAACTAACCGAAGGACATCACACACATCCATGCCCGAGGCAGAATTCGAACCTGCGACCGTAGTGGTCACGCGGTTCCAGACTGAAGCGCCTAGAACCGCACGGCCACAACGGCCGGCTTAGAGATAAGTGTTGCCATCTGCTACAAGGGTACGGAAACTATCAAAATTGACATTGGCGTCACCTCTACATGACATTTAGGAATGAGACCAATGTCAATTTTGATAGTTCCTGCACCAAACAACAGATGAAAACACTTATCTCTAACTTTTTACATTCGAGGGTTATCTCGTTTTTCCGCTCATGTCTTCAACTGCAGTCGGCGTCAGAGCAAGGCTCTGATTAGCACACTGGCCTCGCATTCGGGACGATGACGGTTCAGACCCGCGTCCGGCCATTCTGATTTAGGTTTTCCGTGATTTCCTTAAATCGCTCCAGGCAAATGCCGGCATGGTTCCTTTCAAAGGGCACGGCCGACTTCCTTCCACGTCCTTCCCTAATCCGATGAGACCGATAACCTCGATGTCTGGTCTCCTTCCCCAAAACAACCAACCAACCAACCTACCTAAATCTCTTCTGACAAATGCCGGGATGGTTCCTTTGAAAGGGCACGGTAGACTTCCGTTCCCATCCTTCCCTGGTCCGATGGGATCGATGACCTCGCCGATTGGTCCCCTCTCCCGAATCAACGAACCAACCAACCATCAGCGCAAACAGCGCCGGGAGCTCAGCCCCTTTCTGTGGGCCACCTATTAATGGCCTTCATGGTCGCCGAAGCACAAGTTGCACCTCGGATCGATGATAACGATTAATCCTGTGCTCTGAGTACCTGTCTACTGATTAAATGGTCCTCTGTTCGGCCAATGAGCATTCACTGCTGTCAACGCCTTCCAACAAATTCATCTCTCGCGTTCATTTTTCGAGCGTTTCGCAGTTTGTTCCAACCGGTTTCTTTGAACCCAACTATACGTCCTCTCTCGAATGCTGACATATGCGTAGCATATTGTTCACGCATTTGTCCGCGAAGCATAGTTACTGTTCAACTGATACACAGAATGAAATTCGCAGAGACTTTAGGCCGTGGTGTTTACATGTCCCCTGTTTACTACCCTTACCAGCTGCTCGGTGAAATTATACACATTCGCTCGACGGACGCCACAGTATTTTTTGTGGAGAGTAGTCTTCCGAAGTAAGAGTGATTTCAGGTGTGCCGCAGGGGAGTGTCGTAGGACCGTTGCTATTCACAATATATATAAATGACCTTTTGGATAACGTCGGAAGTTCACTGAGGCTTTTTGCGGATGATGCTGTAGTATATCGAGAGTTTGTAACAATAGAAAATTGTACTGAAATGCAGGAGGATCTGCAACGAATTGACGCATTGTGCAGGGACTGGCAATTGAATCTCAATGTAGACAAGTGTAATGTGCTACGAATACACAGAAGGAAATATCCTTTACCATTTAGCTACAATATAGCAGGTCAGCAACTGGAAGCACCTAATTCCATAAATTATCTGGGAGTAGGCATTAGGAGTGATTTAAAATGGAATGACCATATAAAATTAATCGTTGGTAAAGCAGGTACCAGACTGAGATTCATTGGAAGAACCCTAAGGAAATGCAGTCCGAAAACAAAGGAAGTAGGTTACAGTACACTTGTTCGCCCACTACTTGATTACTGCTCACAGGTGTGGGATCCGTACCAGATATGGTTGATGTAAGAGAGAGAGAACATCTAACGGAGAGCAGTGCGCTTCAATACAGGATCATTTAGTAATCGCGAAAGCGTTACGGAGATGATAGATAAACTTCAGTGGAAGACTCTGCAGGAGAGACGCTCAGTAGCTCGGTACGGGCTTTTGTTGAAGTTTCGAGAACATTCCGTCACCGAGGATTCAAGCAGTATATTGCTCCCTCCTGCGTATATCTCGCGAAGAGACCATGAGGATAAAATGAGAGAGATTAGAGCCCACACAGAGGCATACCGAGAATCTTTCTTTCCGCGAACAATACGAGACTGGAATAGAAGGGAGAACCGATAGGGGTACTCAAGGTACCCTCCGCCACACACCGTCAGGTGGGTTGCGGAGTATGGATGTCGATGTAGAAACCTGTATGAATATCGATTGTTACCAATTTCCGTAACTCATTAATAGTGTGCCTTTTATTATTATTATTATTATTATTATTATTATTATTATTATTATTAATATTATTATCTCTTAGAGTGTACGTTGGTGGCAGTAGACCCCTTTCGCAGTCAGCCGTTAATGCCAGTTCTCTGAAACTTCTCAATAACGTTTCGCGAACAAATATGTTAGTAAGCATCTGAACTTCCGTTGTAATAGTCTACAGGTTGCTACAGTCCGGTCCACGTACGATGGCGGTTCGCGCGTGCCGAAGCATGGACGGGGATGGCATCGTTGACGATTCCAAGCGACAGTTACGGTATGCGCATGCGTGTGTTATCCTCTTGAATAAGGCGTATGTCCTGTAATTTATGTCTCTCGTTTGCTTATGCAGAATTTATCAGTAACCCCACAATCAGCGATAACAACTCTCAGCAAATAAAATGGGAATTCACTACATAACTCCTTAGGATCACATTTGATGCTCACATTAGCTAAGGCGTTCACACTAGAGCGCTCAGAACACTACTGAACAGTCACTGGCTGTCGTAGAGTGCGTGGCGTTGGCGCGCTGAACGAGCCCGAACTCGACGGCCATCCATCTGACTCCAGCTACAGTATGGCTTAGTGCTCTGGCCCACCCAGAAAACCTTCCACTGTCTTCATTTACGGCAGGTTTCAGCGACGTCACATTAGTTCACTTTGCACTCTTGACAAGTAAACTGGGCAGTACCACTCCCCATAAGCGTCACTGTAGAACAGCGTTCTGTAATCAGGTTTTGGTGGGACGAAAGTCTACTAGGAGCTGGAACCACCATCATACGACGGTGAGTCAAATGAAAACCTTAAATTTTTTTTAAAATATTATTTATTGCGCAGAAGTGTATCAAAGCTGTATCATATTTCAATATAATCTCTCCCATGCTCAATGTAAGTCCTCCAGCGCTTACAAAGTGCATACATTCCTTTAGAAAAAAATTCTTTTGGTAGTCCGCGCCACGACTCATGCACCACGTGGCGTACCTCTTCATCAGAACGGAACTTCTTTCCTCCCACTGCGTGTTTGAGTGGTCCAAACATATGGAAATCACTTGCGGCAAGGTCTGGTGAGTATGGTGAAGACACTCAAAATGCAGGTCTGTGATTGTTGCAACTGTTGTACAAGCTGTGTGGGGCCTTGCATTGTCATGTTGCAAAAGGATACCTGCTGACAGCAATCCACGTCACTTTGATTTGATTAGAGGCCGCAGATGAATGTTTAGGAGATCTGTGTATGATGCACTGGTGACAGTGGTCCCTCTAGGCATGTAATGCTCCAAAATGACACCTTTTTCGTCCCAAAAGAGAGTCAGCATAACCTTCCCTGCTGATGGTTCTGTTGAAAACTTCTTTGGCTTTGGTAAAGAGGGATGGCGCCATTTCTTGCTCGCTCTCTGTGTTTCCGGTTGGTGGAAGTAAACGCAGGTTTCGTTTCCAGTACCGATTCTTGGAAGGAAGCCATCACCTTCTCGTTCACAGCGCCGAAGAAGTTCTTCACAAGCATCGACACATCGTTCTCTCATTTCAGGAGTCAGCTGCCGTGGCACCCATCTTGCAGACACTTTGTGAAACCAGAGCGCATCATGCACAATGTGGTGTGCTGACCCATGACTAATCTGTAAACATTCTGCAATGTCATTCTGTGTCACTCGGCGGTTTTCCTTCACTATAGCTTCAACTGCTGCAATGTTCTGTGGAGTCACAACTCGTTGTGCCTGACCTGGACGAGGAGCATCTTCCACTGAAGTCACACCATTTGCGAATTTCCTACTCCATTCGTAGGCTTGCTGCTGTGACAAACATGTATCACTGTACTGATCCTTCATTCGTCGATGAATTTCAATAGGTTTCACACCTTCACTACGCAAAAACCGAATAACAGAACGCTGTTCTTCCCTGGTGCAAATCGCAGGTGGGGCGACCATCTTTATACTGATAATGCGACGGTATGTGTGCGTCTGCACTATGCTGCCATCTACAGACCATTCTTCACGTTGTTTGTAGCGCTCTTACCAACTTGCAGGATAACGACTCGAAATTTCGATTTGTTATTACAAATTTAATGTTTTTGTTTGTCTCACCCTCGTACTTTCAGCATAGTATGGGAGCAATATTTTTCCCAGTGTAAGTGTTTACGAGTATGTTGAACAATTCAGAAGCCGTCGAAAAAGCGTGAATGCCGAGGCAAGACCAAGACACCCACGACTGAAGTCAACATTGAACAATACCGTAACCACATTTTCAATAACCAGCGAGTGACTGTTGACGAAGTGGTAAGCGAAGTGGGCTGAGCTTTGTGACAATACAGCCTCCTCCACGAATTCCGTTGATGAAATCTTCTCTGGTTATCACACAAGTCGTTGAGTTGTGTAGACGCAACAGTTCGACGAGTTTTGTTCTCCTCTTTTTCAGAGTCGGGGCCGTCTTCCTGTTGGAACGGTTGGATGAGTTCCCTACTCATCATCTTCAGAGTGGTGGCGTCATGTTTTCACAACATTTCAACGAGGTTCCTACCCGTCAACTTCTTCTGAAGATGACGAGTAGGAAACTCGTAGAAACAATGCCACGAGACAAAGACACGATTCGGCTAATAGACCGAGAAGATTTCGTCAGAACTCAGCTTTCGTAGTGTCTGGGCACGATCGGTCGCAAAACATTTCAGTGAAGGAAACAAATGCAGTCCTGTGAGAATCTGTCAGCAGCTAATAAAGGTGTGAGCTTTTGAGGAGAATCATCACTGTAGCTAAAACATGGTACGTCGCTTTGAACCGGACAGGAAGGAACGGCGTATGGAATGGAAACACCCCTGTTCTGCGACGCAAAAAGAAAGCCGAGAGCCAGATGAGTCACTGCGGTGCGAAGTTGAGCTGCGACAGGTGACGGCACGTCCGTAGGGTGTAGGCACCGCCGCCCGGCTGATTAATCTACGCGTCAGAGCCTCCGGGATAACGAGTGGCTGGGTGAGGGGCTGAGTGCTTGAGTAAGTGGGTGGACGGGTGAGCCGCTGTCGGGTCGCGTGACTTGCTGCCCCGCGTCACGTGATGCGCCCTCTTCCTCATTAGGCCGATGAGCGCCGCTTCACCACACGCCACCAGCAGACGGGCTACTCCCCGACTACGCACTCCTGTCATCTATCCTATTTTCTACTCTTTTATTCTTATTGAGCACCAAAACATTACTTATACTGCCGTTTCCAAATCTTGTGCCGGCCGCGGTGGTCTCGCGGTTCTAGGCGCGCAGTTCGGAACCTGTGCGACTGCTACGGTCGCAGGTTAGAATCCTGCCTCGGGCATGGATGTGTGTGGTGTCCTTAGGTTAGTTAGGTTTAAGTAGTTCTAAGTTCTAGGGGACTGATGACCACAGCAGTTGAGTCCCATAGTGCTCAGAGCCATTTGAACCATTTGAACCAAATCTTGTGTTCAATTTTCTGCTCTTAAAAAGACCTGCACAAAAAATAAATATAAAAGAAGAGCCCCACTTGCCTCTGACTGGTCTCGGGCAACAGTATGTGCGGAGGTCGGTGCTGGGTGGAGCTACACTGTGTGATCAAAAGTATCCGGACACCTGGCTGAAAATCACTTACAAGTTCTTGGCGCCCTCCATCGGTAATGCTGGAATTCAGTATAGTGCTGGACCACGTTTAGCCTTGATGACAGCATCCACTCTCGCAGGTATACGTCCAGTCAGGTGATGTAGGCTTTCATGAGAAATGGAAGCCCATTCTCCACGGAGTGCTGCACTGAGGAGAGGTATCGATGTTGGTCAGTGAGACCTGGCACGAAGTCAGGGTTGCAAAACATCCCAAACGTGTCCTATAGGACAGGACTCTGTGCAGGCCAGTGCATTACAGGGACGTTATTGTCGTGTAGCCACTCAGCCACAGGCCATGCATTATGAACAGGTGTTCGACCGTCTTGAAGGATGCAATCGCCATCCCCGAATTGCTCTTCAACTGTGAGAAGCAA
The DNA here is from genome assembly GCF_023897955.1 of Schistocerca gregaria. Taxonomy (NCBI): domain Eukaryota; kingdom Metazoa; phylum Arthropoda; class Insecta; order Orthoptera; family Acrididae; genus Schistocerca; species Schistocerca gregaria. The sequence continues at coordinate 90,006,101 of NC_064923.1, forward strand.
CAAGGTGCTTAAAACATCAATGTAGGTCTATGTTCTGATAGTGCCATGCAAAACAACAGGGAGTGCAAGCCCCCTCCATGAAAAACACGACCACACCATAACACCACCGCCTCTGAATTTTACTGTTGGCACTACACACGCTGGCAGAAGACATTCACTGGGCATTCGCCATACCTACTCCCTGCCCTCGAATTGTCACATACCGTGATTCGTCACTCCACACAACATTTTTCCACTGTTCAGTCGCCCAATGTTTACGCTCCTTACACCAAGCGCGGCGCCGTTTGGCATTTACCGGCGTGATTTGTGGCTTATGAGCAGCCGCTCGACCGTGAAATGCATGTTCAAAAATGGTTCAAATGGTTCTGAGCACTATAGGACATAACATCTGAGGTCATCAGTCCCCTAGAACTTAGAACTACTTAAACCTAACTAACCTAAGGACATCACACACATCCATGCCCGAGGTAGGATTCGAACCTGCGACCGAGCAGTCTCGCTTCCCACGTAACTGTCATAGTACTTGCAGTGGATTCTGATGCAGCCTGGAATTCCTGTGTGATGGTCTGAGCACACACATAACTACCGTCTTCAACTGTCAGTGGTCTCTGTCAGTCAACAGACGAGGTCAGCCTAAGCAGCTAGGACAAATACGACCACTAAATTTCACGAAATATTGACAGCAGCAGGATTGCGCGGTGGCGCTGAGGAAGAAAGTAACAAGGAATCAGCAGAACCCACGCTGTGGAGATGAAGCCAGCCCTAAGTGCACCAGGGGCAGGGATAATAATAATAATAATAATAATAATAATAATACACTTGTACAGAGAGCTTCAGATCTATTAATATCACTTTTGCGCTCGATGCAACTATGTATAATGAAGTACTGTCGTAATAAAAGCTGCGTCAGATCATTCAGATCTTAATAAGGTAAAAAGTGGTTCAGGGATCGAGAATTTGCCTTGAATGTAACATTTAGCTCTTCACAAATTACAAAAACGTAACATCATATGACAATAGGTGTGAGCTACAGTCTACGTATCAAATACCCGGCTATAACGATTTGTAGGCATATTAAATTCAGTCATCTCATACACTCAATCATTGGTTGAACGCTGGGAAAATTGAATAAGACTAGAAAGAAGATGCTTACAGTACACCCACAACCCACTCCTAGAACACTCTAAGTGTGTGGGAGTCTTCCAAAAGGGACTACTCCTCCTCCGCCCAGAGAAGCCTCGGAAAGCCCAATGGTATCCAACGACCGCCGCCATGTGATCCTAAGCCGATAGGCGTTACTGATTACGCAGATGCAGCGTCATATGATCGGCACTTCTCAATCAAGTAGGTCCTCGATTGGCCACATAAGAACTTGCAACATGCCAGGTTGGTCTCTCACTATTCTTTCAACAATCAGTCAGAAGTAGAACAAGCTATGTACGAGCTCATTTTGTTAGTGCAGTTTGCTTACATCAGGGGCAGGTATGCACTCAGGGGCAAACCTATTGTTCCCCTTTGATTGACAGGTACATAACCTATCGTTCTGCTAAAAGGATCCTTCCTTTTGATTGACAGGCACTTAACCTATTCCACCCCTGCCCCCTCACAGGTAGACTTTCACGTCTGAGTTATTGGAATAGCCCCTCTCACTCTTATCAATTTGATTGACTGCCAAATTAAAACTCTCGTAAACCCCGTACCCTCCCCTTCCTCCCCCCCCCCTTCACCAGAAAAGGGCGGGAAGTTCAAATTCCATCAGGACAATGCAACACACCACAGCTACCTCCACTAACCTAAGTCATCTGACCGCCACCTCTTCCTAGGAACTGGTGGGAAAAAGACTCAGCCTGTGCTATACATAAGTCTTTACTTTGCATGCAGTCTTTATTTAAACAACTAGAAGCAGTACCACCATCAAGTACGGCTAGCAGAGGGTACAGTCATCCCTTCCATTACGTAATCCAAGATGGCGGTTTGGAGTGGGGGAACATGGCGGAAAAGGGACCCAGCCTGTGCTGGATAGGATGGGTGTCAGTCTTTATTTTGCAGACAGTCTTTATTTAGACAATTTGAAGCAGTACCGCAATCCAGTGGGTCCACCACGAGGTCTGGAGTCCTACTGACGTAGTACACTGTACCACTGCCAGAGGGCGCTGTCATCCCTTTTCTGACATAATCCAACATGGTGGACGTGGGTGGGGGAAAATGGCAGGGAAACGTCTGAGCCTGTGATGGAGGCATGTCTTTATTTAAACAATTTGAGGCAGTACATCCATCCAGTGTGTTCATCATGGGGTCCATAGTCCAAATGACCTAGTACGCAGTACTGTCGCCAGAGGGCACTGTTATTCCTCCAGTGATGTAATCCAAGGTGGCGGTCTGGAGTGGGAGAAAATGGCTCAGCCTGCAGTGGGCTGCTGGAGAGAGGAAGGAGTGTACTTTATTTATTTTGTAACAATTTATTTAGGGACAGATTTCACCTAGTTCATTTATTACACTGATACAAAACACTCGCTCTGATGTGCATGCACGCAATACACAGTCTGCACAACTGCAAACTACTCGTAAATGATGCAGTACACTGATGTACAGACACGCAAACAACTCGTAAATTACCGAAACAATGCAGCATACAGCATACAGACCTGTAAACTACTCGTAAATCACAAAAATAATGCAGACACGAAACAACTCGTAAATTATCAAAATAATGCATATAAAATGCTCTGCAGACACGCTCACTACTCCTAAACTGTCCAAATAAGGCATAGCAGAGCCTACAGACCTGCTTGCAAAGTAATGCAACAGATATGCAAACAGTGCACACACGCACCGCTCGCCACCCCCTGTCCACTGGATCAGACATGATGCTACCGCACACACTCCCAGAAGTCGGGATGCACTGGCAGCTCCCACTAAGTGACGATGCGACCTTCAGTTGCTGAGCCACGCACAGGTGCCCATTTTGGTACCTCGAGTATAAGGCAGCGGCATCCCTATCATACTTGACACCTCAGGAATACCTCTCGAAGTATCTGTTCACCTAGGCACCGTTGCTGATGCAACTGGACAGGAGCGAAAACCTATTTGCAGAGCGACTCACTATCGCATATGCTGCATAAATCTGTTCCATTGCTTCCCAGAATAGCACAGGCTGCTTTCTCTTCCTCGTGATTGTAATGGAACATTTGAGCTGTGTGTAACCATGCTTATCTGCCCAGTGTGGCTGATGCATTACCACAAAATGTGCACACGAAGCTACACCCCATCGCAACTGCATCTAAAGAGGTTCTCAATTATACATGGCTATGTAAATTAAGAACCATTTCGACCTCTCGGAAATCGTATAGTGCCCAGACATAGTTAACTATCGCTTGTGTAGAAGCTTCTGTGATGTCTCAGCTTGTCTGTATGGAAATTCTTGCCCTAACAGAATCTGTTTACGAAAATAGCACAGAATAACGATGAATGCAGTCCTAATGTGGTACCCCGTCCATCACGTGTTACCCTTTCTGCTTTCAACATATTCAAAAGTAGAGGCACAAAGGATGTTTAATGAATAAATGGTTCATTATGATTGGCTGTTATCGAATTTACCTGCCGAATTACTGATGCTGCCAGTATGGAAGCACTGTCCACTTTTTTTTTCTCTCTCTTTCTGCAACAAGACTTTCGGTGGCAAAAAGCTATTTTACACAGCTCGTCATATTGCACTGACAATTAAACCTTGGAAAGTGCCCTACATATCGTCAAATATGGGAAGACTATTACTCAATTACGCTGCCCTCCCACTGAGGGCAGGACCTTGAATATTAGAGTGAGAAACCGATCTCCAACCCAGCAATATATCACCGCATACCACGTCGATGTAGTAAACATACAATTCGTATCCTGCAACATACATCATTCGTACATATACTGCAAAGATGGACAGCATAAGCACATGCACCGTAGGTATACTCGTAGCACCAGATATTTCCCATGAGCTGGAGTGGTCATCCATTCCCAACGCGTGACCAGAGCGCCCTCAGTGGATCGAAGCCACTCTCACAACTGTTCTACAAATTCATGGTTGGCTCCCTTCGGCACAAACGCATTACTGTTTCTGGACCCAAGCATGCTTGCTTGCTTTTCTACACGCATCTCGAGACTCTAGAATTACAAGAACATATGTAATTTCGCATGGGTTGCTAGAATATCATACCATTTTCGCGGTACTTCTCGATATCAAGCACATAGCAATATCGCATGCATAGCAATATCGCTGACGCTGCATAATTCCAGATATAGACTGGAAATTATTTCTCTAGATATCCACAACTTTAGCTAAGTGGAGCGTGCTGTAAACCATAGATTAACTAGAAACTTTATGTGAAAAAACTCGAAAAAAGAAAAATAGAGGAAACTGATATTTCCACTCACGAATACCAATGTCGGTGATGTAACAGAGCCACACAGGATTAGCCGAGCAGTCTAGGTCGCTGCAGTCATGGACTGTGCGGCTGGTCCCAGCGGAGTTTCGAGTTCTCCCTCGGGCATGGGTGTGTGTGTGTGTGTTTGTCCTTAGGATAATTTAGTGTGTAAGCTTAGGGACTGATGACATTAGCAGTTAAGTCCCATATGATTTCACACACATTTGAACATTTTTTGATGTAACAGATTCCAAATCATCCCTATAATCTACAAAGTCAACTAAGGTGATTCTTACGTCTCAAGAACCAGCAAACGTGCCTTCCACCTGCTAGACGCACACACCAGATCCGATGTTCTCTCAACAACAAAAAAATGCATAATGTGAAGAAGCAGTCAACCAGACAATTTACATGGGTGGGAATAATGGCTCAGCACCAACACGCAACCATATTGAAACTTCTTAAATTTCCACGCAATCACGAAAGCTGTCCAACACATGCTAAGTATGAGTTCGCTATTCGGCCGTCTAGAGGACTACACAGTTAAATCAGTTACATTCCTGCATCCCAACAGACCTCTTCATTCAGACAGCTCCTACTGTTAGCCGGAAACGTGAATCACTCCCACCACAGGCCACCGGCGCTGCACGCCAAGCACAGACAGGTAGAATCATCATCTTAAGAAATCAGTCACATATATATATTTGATCACTATACTTATAATTAAATGTTACGATTGTGGTCTCAGTTGATCGTCATTTGACATTGAGCCAAGTATCAGAAATACACCCTGTGACGGCTGTGGCTCTGGAAATAGAAATATCTGTACCATTCTTATGACATCACATACTCTCCCCTCTCCTATCACAGTAATGCACATCAAATCCAGACTTTCCTTACGACTGGACAATTTCCTTTGCACATGTCGGAACACAAACACATACTTTATAAGCCTGATGCTCATGGCGGACCTATCCCGCATGCCCTGCTACTAAGTATAATACTTCGCCAGTAAATTATTGCTGACGATACGAAATAATACTGGCTGAGAATCAACGATGGGTGGACATGTCTCATAACTTTTTCTTGCGAGCGGTACCACTGTGTCTTAGAAAGAGACACATAATCGTCTTACAAACCGCCAGTTGTTAAATAATACGATCATACTACTATGAGAAGCGGTCTTGGTTCTACAGGTGCACACAAGTATCCATGTTAAAAGCTATACAGGCTTTATAAATCGACGTATGACATTACCCACGAATGACCTTTTTTTTTCCAGACAAATACCGCAACACTGAATATAGACGGTGATCGCCGGAAAATATGTTGTCAGACCAACAGTGTGGTTATACGTCGCCGACGATGCACCCTCGTAATAAAATTGCGAAATTTAGAAAGTGATTCAGCTGAGGAACGCTGTATGAAACTGGTGTTTGCAATTCCCTCACGCCGCCACCGCTAGATATTTCTCCATTATTTGTAACGCAATCTGCCTCCCTGCCATGTCAGACGTTCTGTAATATAGCGACTGCCTTATACGCGATGGTTGATTTAGAAATATCACTAACAGTAGATGATGTGCTGATTGAGATCGTAAGAAATGTACACTAGCCTTTCAGATCTCTAGTGCTACGCTGTCCGCTAGAAATGCGGTGTGGGATTTGGGATTAAGTCTCCCCATTCAAACACAAGCCTGCCTTGGATCCTATGGAGAAGTCCTTTAATGATTACAGCCACTAGCGAATCATATTTCTGGCACTCTCATATCCGAAACCGAGTCACCTTTCTCGAACCTGTCTGCTACTGTAAAATTTTAGGTAGCCCGTCGTACATCTCGTAACTGCTGCCACTTCTGGAGCTTTGCGCATCTGATCGTTCCAATTTAAGTCGGAGAAAGCTACATCTACCACCTTCTGCATCCCGTTTAGAAACAGGTTAATCTGAGTTAGTGAGAATAGGACTGTGTTTTGACTATGCGATGGAAACGGGAACTTGGAGTAGGACGATTGGTGCGTCCCCAAACTACATACAAGTACTACAAATCCGCGTCCCTCAGGGCCCATCTATCACCCCAACATGCTATCGTCGTTATTTTGTACCACCCAACAGTGAAATATTACAAACTGTAGAAGCTCCACCAACTTCATCCGATAGATTTTTACCGCATCTCTCTACTCCTATATATCGAAAACAAATACCGCATGCGTGCCAACATCGAGCGCATGTGACAACCCTATTATACAGGGTGTTACAAAAAGGTACTGCCAAACTTTCAGGAAACATTCCTCACACAAAGAAAGAAAATATGTTATGTTTACAAGTGTCCGGAAACGCTTACTTTCCATGTTAGAGCTCATTTTATTAGTTCTCTTCAAATCACATTAATCATGGAATGGAAACACACAGCAACAGAACGTACCAGCGTGGCTTCAAACAGTTTGTTACAGGAAATGTTCAAAATGTCCTCCGTTAGCGAGGATACATGCATCCACCCTCCGTCGCATGGAATCCCTGATGCGCTGATGCAGCCCTGGAGAATGGCGTATTGTATCATAGCTGTCCACAATACGAGCACGAAGAGTCTCTACATTTGGTACCGGGGTTGCGTAGACAAGAGCTTTCAAATGCCCCCATAAATGAAAGTCAAGAGAGTTGAGGTCAGGAGAGCGTGGAGGCCATGGAATTGTTCCGCCTCTACCAATCCACCGGTCACCGAATCTGTTGTTGAGAAGTGTACGAACACTTCGACTGAAATGTGCAGGAGCTCCATCGTGCATGAACCGCATGTTGTGTCGCACTTGTAAAGGCACATGTTCTAGCAGCACAGGTAGAGTATCCCGTATGAAATCATGATAACGTGCTCCATTGAAGACAGGTGGAAGAATATGGGGCCCAATCAAGACATTACCAACAATGCCTGCCCAAAAGTTCACAGAAAATCTGTGTTGATGACGGATTGCACAATTGCGTGCGGATTCTCGTCAGCCTACGTATGTTGACTGTGAAAATTTACAATTTGATCACGTTGGAATAAAGCCTCATCCGTTAAGAGAACATTTGCACTGAAATGAGGATTGACACATTGTTGGATGAACCATTAGCGGAAGTGTACCCGTGGAGGCCAATCAGCTGCTGATAGTGCCTGCACACGCTGTACATGGTACGGAAACAACTGGTTCTCCCGTAGCACTCTCCATACAGTGACATAGTCAACGTTACCTTGTACAGCAGCAACTTCTCTGACGCTGACATTAGGGTTATCGTCAATTGCACGAAGAATTGCCTCGTCCATTCCAGGTGGCCTCGTCGTTCTGGGTCTTCCCCAGTCGCGAGTCATAGGCTAGAATGTTCCATGCTCCCTAAAACGCCGATCAATTGCTTCGAACGTCTTCCTGTCGGGACACCTTCGTTCTGGAAATATGTTTCGATACAAACGTACCGCGCCACGGCTATTGTCCCGTGATAACCAATACATCAAATGGGCATCTGCCAACTCCGCATTTGTAAACACTGCACTGACTGGAAAACCACGTTCGTGATGAACACTAACCTGTTGATGCTACGTACTGATGAGTTTGATCCTAGTACTGTAGATCAATGAGTCGCATGTCAACACAAGCACCGAAGTCAACATTACCTTCCTTCAATTGGGCCAACTGGCGATGAATCGAGGAAGTGCAGTACATACTGTCGAAACTAAAATGAGCTCTAACATGGAAATTAAGCGTTTCCGGGCACATGTCCACATAACATTTTTTCTTTATTTGTGTGTGAGGAATGTTTCCTGAAAGTTGGCCGTACCTTTTTGTAACACCCTGTATATACAGGTATTGATAACTACACAGACCAGGTCCAAGTTTCATCACCTGTACTATATGAGGATGATCGTATTCCGCAGATTATCCTGTAAGTCGCAAGAGACGCTTCCTGTGACCCAATATCGTTTTTTGAAACATTGTTTTTTTTCTGCTGCTGTACACTACCTTGCATTTTGTTTTTCTGCGATGACCTCGAGGTCTGTGTCAGGTTCTCAACTGACATTAACATGTTTTGATCCAAGGCCTCTCGCAAAAAACTAGACGTCCTGCGGTGTAAATCATGTTGTTACTGCTGCTACCATTACACACTACACACACACACTATTATTTTAAATAATATACAGTTACGACCGCCCCCACCCTCCATGAACCATGGACCTTGCCGTTGGTGGGGAGGCTTGCGTGCCTCAGCAATACAGATAGCCGTACCGTAGATACAACCGCAACGGAGGGGTATCTGTTGAGAGGCCAGACAAGCGTGTGGTTCCTGAACTGGGGCAGCAGCCTTCACAGTAGCTGCAAGGGCAACAGTCTGGATGATTGACTGATCTGGCCTTGTAACAATAACCAAAACGGCCTTGCTGTACTGGTACTGCGAACGGCTGAAATCAAGGGGCAAATACTGTCGTAATTTTTCCCAAGGGCAAACAGCTTTACTGTATGATTAAATGATGATGGCATCCTCTTGAGTAAAATATTTCGGAGGTAAAATATTCCCCCATTCGGATCTCCGGGCGGCGACTACTCAAGAGGATGTCGTTATCAGGAGAAAGAAAACTGGCGTTCTACGGACCGAAGCGTAGAATGTCAGATCCCTTAATCGGGCAGGTAGGTTAGAAAATTTAAAAAGTGAAATGGATAGGTTAAAGTTATATATAGTGGGAATTAGTGAAGTTCGGTGGCAGGAGGAACAAGACTTTTGGTCAGGTGACTACAGGGTTATAAACACAAAATCAAATAGGGGTAATGCAGGAGTAGGTTTAATAATGAATAGGAAATTAGGAATGCAAGTAAGCTACTACAAACAACATAGTGAACGCATTATTGTGGCCAAGATAGATACGAAGCCCACACCTACTACAGTAGTACAAGTTTATATGCCAACTAGCTCTGCAGATGACGAAGCAGTTGAAGAAATGTATGGTGAAATAAAAGAAATTATTCAGATAGTGTAGGGAGACGAAAATCTAATAGTCATTGGTGACTGGAATTCGAGTGTAGGAAAAGGGAGAGAAGGAAACATAGTAGGTGAATATGAATTGGGGCTAAGAAATGAAAGAGGAAGCCGCCTGATAGAATTTTGCACAGAGCACAACTAATTCATAGCTAACACTTGGTTTAAGAATCATGAAAGAAAGTTGTATACATGGAAGAACCCTGGAGATACTAAAAGGTATCAGATAGATTATATAATGGTAAGACAGAGATTTAGGAACCAGGTTTTAAATTGTAAGACATTTCCAGGGGCAGATGTGCACTCTGACCACAATCTATTGGTTATGACCTGTAGACTAAAACTGAAGAAACTGCAAAAAGGTGGGCATTTAAGAAGATGAGACCTGGATAAACTGAAAGAACCAGAGGTTGTACAGAGTTTCAGGGAGAGCATAAGGGAGCAATTGACAAGAATGGGGGAAACAAATACAGTAGAAGAAGAATGGGTAGCTTTGAGGGATGAAGTAGTGAAGGCAGCAGAGGATCAAGTAGGTAAAAAGACGAGGGATAGTAGAAATTCTTGGGTAACACAAGAAATATTGAATTTAATTGATGAAAGGAGAAAATATAAAAATGCAGTAAATGAAGCAGGCAAAAAGGAATACAAAAATCTCAGAAATAAGATCGACGGGAAATGCAAAATGGCTAAGCAGGGATGGCTAGAGGACAAATGTAAGGATGTAGAAGCTTATCTCACTAGGGGTAAGATAGATACTGTCTACAGGAAAATTAAAGAGACCTTTGGAGATAAGAGAACCACTTGCATGAACATCAAGAGCTCAGATGGAAACCCAGTTCTAAGCAAAGAAGGGAAAGCAGAAAGGTGTAAGGAGTATATAGAGGGTCTATACAAGGGCGAGGTACTTGAGGACAATATTATGGAAATGGAAGAGGATGTAGATGAAGATGAAATGGGAGATACAATACTGCGTGAAGAGTTTGACAGAGCACTGAAAGACATGAGTCGAAACAAGGCCCCCGGAGTAGACAACATTGCATTACAACTACTGACGGCCTTGGGAGAGCCAGTCCTGACAAAACTCTACCATCTGGTGAGCAAGATGTATGAGACAGGCGAAATACCCTCAGACTTCAAGAAGAATATAATAATTCCAATTCCAAAGAAAGCAGGTGTTGACAGATGTGAAAATTACCGAACTATCAGTTTAATGAGCCACAGCTGCAAAATACTAACACGAATTCTTTACAGACGAATGGAAAAACTAGTAGAAGCCGACTTCGGGGAAGATCAGTTTTGATTCCGTAGAAATACTGGAACACGTGAGGCAATACTGACCCTACGACTTATCTTAGAAGCTAGATTAAGGAAAGGCAAACCTACGTTTCTAGCATTTGTAGACTTAGAGAAAGCTTTTGACAATGTTGACTGGAATACTCTCTTTCAAATTCTGAAGGTGGCAGGGGTAAAATACAGGGAGCTAAAGGCTATTTACAATTGGTACAGAAACCAGATGGCAGTTATAAGAGTCGAGGGACATGAAAGGGAAGCAGTGGTTGGGAAGGGAGTAAGACATGGTTGTAGCCTCTCCCCGATGTTATTCAATCTGTATATTGAGCAAGCAGTGAAGGAACCAAAAGAAAAATTCGTAGTACGAATTAAAATCCATGGAGAAGAAATAAAAACATTGAGGTTCGCCGATGACATTGTAATTCTGTCAGAGACAGCAAAGGACTTGGAAGAAGAGTTGAATGGAATGGACACTGTCTTCAAAGGAGGATGTAAGATGAACATCAACAAAAGCTAAACGAGGATAATGGAATGTAGTCAAATTAAGTTGGGCGATGCTGAGGGAATTAGATTAGGAAATGAGACACTTAGTGTAGTAAAGGAGTTTTGCTATTTGGGGAGCAAAAAACTGATGATGGTCGAAGTAGAGAGGGTATAAAATGTAGACTGGCAATGGCAAGGAAAGCGTTTCTGAAGAAGAGAAATTTTTTAACATCGAGTATTGATTTAAGTGTGAGGAAGTCATTTCTGAAAGTATTTGTATGGAGTGAAGCCTTGTATGCAAGTGAAACATGGACGATAAATAGTTTGGACAAGAAGATAATAGAAGCTTTTGAAATGTGGTGTTACAGAAGAATGCTGAAGATTAGATGGGTAGATCACATAACTAATGAGGAAGTACTGAATAGGATTGGGGAGATGATAAGTTTGTTACACAACTTGACCAGAAGAAGGGATCGGTTGGTAGGACATGTTCTGAGGCATCAAGGGATCACCAATTTAATATTGGAGGGTAGCGTGGAGGGTAAAAATCGTAGAGGGAGACCGAGAGATGAATGCACTAAGCAGATTCAGAAGGATGTACGTTGCAGTAGGTACTGGGAGATGAAGAAGCTTGCACAGGATAGAGTAGCGTGGAGAGCTGCATCAAACCAGTCTCAGGACTGAAGACCACAACAACAACACCAGTTACAACACAAGGAAATTGAAAGAGTTTGTGGCGTTGTGCAGGGTTTCCAAACTAGAGTCTGAAGGTGATTGGCGACCTCTACATTTAAACGCATCTGTCACAGTGACAGAATAGCTGATGGCTCTGCATTCTGTTTCAACTGACTCCTCATGTTGAAATTACGTGCGTGCTCATGGTTCGGTGCTAGCCATCCCCAAAAGGTGTCTCACATCGACAAAACTCTTTCTCCATCTCAAAGAAGCGATGTAATTCAATCAGTCATTATGTGGTAACGAACATCGTGCCAGTGGATGGGTGGGATGGAAAAGGCACTGTTGATGTACTGAAATAATATGCATCACAGTTGATAGTGCAAACAATTTTAGAAATTTTACAGTAATTTCAACACCAACTAATAATGCGACAGCATGTTTTCCCTAATTTCAGTCTTATAGCTAAACCGCCCCTTCTCTACATTGCGAGTATCATTGCGAATGATCCCCTGTGGGTCTCGGGGTTTGAATAGGCCCGAGGTATACCTGCTTGTCGTAAGAGGTGAATTAAAGGAGTTTGACACGTTTCGGCTTTTATGTGATAGTCCACTGTAGAGTTTGACATCCATTTTTCAAAATGTTCCCGAAGAGCGAGCTAATTGGGGGAGGGCGCCTTACATGGTGCATCGTGCTCATCATGCACTGAGACCTATCACATTCTTCATCGACGTGGATCTGCAGTTCTCCTCATTCTCCAACTGTTGGGCGAGGTCACCCTCCTGGGTGCGTATTTTTCCGTCAACTATGTAGTATCGTTTTCTACACTGCCGATGATAATTGACTTGTTTGCTTGGCTGCACCTGATATCCAGCATGGTAGCCAGTCCATTGTGGTGGGACCGCAATGTACCCTGTTGGTTGTAGCCCCCTGATCAAACAGGGATCGCTCTGCTGATGCCTGCGCTGGTCCCACGTATGCCAAAGAGTAGGTGCCCGTCACCCTGGGCATCAGGACTCCCGGCAATGGCCATCCTGCCAGGTGGCCTTTGCTGTGCCTGGGTGTCGCCCTTGTGGAGGGCCCCTGGTCAGAGTGGGTGGCTTCAGGGTGGATGACACACGATGAAGCGTAGTACATCATCTCTTGCTGGTGGTCAAACATCAGCAGTCTCTAAGTGTTCACGGGCTCAATTCAATGGACAGATGTACAAATCCTTCCCTTCCCTGGCCACACCTTCAGAGGAACGTCAGGCTAAGGATGGCAGCAGCTCTTATTCGCCCTGGTACCGTGTATGTTCGAGAGTTGATGAGGAATCTTTCATGATGATGAAGCTCCAGTTTTTTGTTGAGCATTTTGAGGACAAGTTTGGGGAGGTGGAGGGCTTGTCCAAAATGAGATCTGGGTCAGTCTTGATCAAAAGAGCATCCTCTGCCCAGTATCGGGCGTTACTCTCTTGTAACAAGTTTAAGGATGTTTCTGTAACCATCACGCCCTATAAGAGCTTAAATTTGGTCCAGGGTATCATATTTCACAAGGACCTTCTTTTGCAGTCTGACGATGAGCTGCGAGCCAATTTGGAGCGGCGAAGTGTACGTTTCGTTCAGTGTGTCCACAGGGGTCCAAGGGATAATCAAATTGTCACCGGTGCCTTCCTTCTTGGCGTTCGAGTGTGACACATTGCCCGAGAAGGTCAAAGTGGTGGTATATCGCTGAGATGTAAAACCCTATATCTCTCCCCCAATGCGGTGCTTTAAATGCTGGAAGTTCGGCCGTATGTCTTCCCGTTGTTCTTCCAGCGTGACATGTCGAGATGACAGACATCTCAATACTCATTTTGCCCTACCTCCCATCTGTGTCAAGTGCCGAGAGTACCATTCGCCTTGCTCACCTGACTGCAGGATTCTCCAGAAGGAAAGAAAAATCATGGACCAACTGACCTACACTGAGGCTAAGAGAAAATTTGAACGACCACATCCTGTACAACTGACATCAGCTTACGTCGCAACTACAATAGTTCTAGCACCATCCGCTCCGCCAACACCAGTCACCTGAGACTACACCTGCCCCCTTGATGGTGGGGGGGGGGGGGGGGACACTTCTCTCCCTTTTGCTCCTGCACCACCTACTTTGGCAGCAACGCCTCCCCCCCCCCCTCCCAACCATTGGGGATATCAGTGACCACTTCTGCGCCAGAGAAGCGTAAGTCATCTTCGGCTCCTCTCGCTAGGAAGGGGGCCATTAGGTCACTCCCTTCCCAGGTTATTATTCACCCCTTCAGCACCTGCTTTCTTTGGAGTTGGGATTACTACATTCTCCTGGATCTGAGTGTGAGGGTATTTCGCCTATCTCATACATATGGTATTAAAGTGCCTGTATTATTCAAAATTACGATGCAATGAATGCATCCGCTGTTACCCGCCAGTTATTGAACTATTCGGACAGAAACGTAAGTTAGTTACAAACTACTGTGTGGGCACACTTTATTCAACATGTAATCGTCGCTACAGAAATTCAAATTTGGGTTGTGACATGTTCAATACGCCTGCCACATTGGCGATGATGTGGCGCAGACGAGTAGCTGCATGAGCCACTGAAGTGTCGGAGCATCGATACTGTCGATGACATCCTGAATGGCTGTTTTCAGCTCAGCAATGGTTTTGGGGTTATTGCTGTACACTTTAATATAACCCCACGAAAAGGAGTCGCATGAGTTCAGATCCGGAGAATATGGTGGCCAATCGAAGTCCATGCCATTGTCCTCTGGGTACCACACAGCCAGAATGCGGGCCCCAAAGTTTTCCTCTAAGACATCAAACACTCTCCTGCTTCGATTGGGTCAAGCTCCGTATTATTCCGTGACAGGATCTGTTGACGGTGAAGAGACTTGTCGACCGCGAAATGCGGATTCTCAGCCCCCAAAAACGCCAATTTTGTTTGTTCACGAACCCAACCATTTGAAAGTGTGGTTCGTCGTTAAACCAAACCATGCATGCGCATACTAATTCCCATCATGCCCTGCGGCCAACCGTGCAGTTTGAACGCCTTAACGCCAACCGTCCTGAAGCTATGACGATTTTATTTTATGTTGTTGAATAATTGTCACCCTATACGTAATGGATGTACGAGTATAGTTTGTGGAGGCATGATTGACGACATATGGAACCAGGGAGTCGTGATCGGATAGCCTAATGGTATAAGGCGACCGCTCATGATAAGCGGGAAATCGGGGGTCGACTACTGGTGCTGCACAAATTTTCATTGTCATCGTTCCAATTATACACCCGACGGCTGTCCGTATTCGCAACTATGAATACATGTGTCTCATGCATGTCCTAGCAGCACTAAATTTGTATGAGCTACGCGACGAGTATTTTCTCCAACTGGGAGCTCTTATTGTGTGACACTAGGATTTCCGGTGTGCTGCAGATGTTCGTGTTCCACGTGGAGTCGCACCCGAACGTGACGTGGTACCGGCAGTGCGTGTCGTACAACTCCTTCCCCAGCAAGCTGTCCGAGTACTCGTACCTGGGCTTCGGCATGCTCATGATGTACGGCCTGCCGCTCGCCGTCATCATCTTCTCCTACACGTCCATCCTGGGCGAGATCTACCGGCGCTCCCGCGAGTTCAGCGACGGTAAGTCCCGCCAAAGAGCCTCACGATCGCGCCGCCGTGCTGCTGCTGCTGCTGCTGTGTTCGTGAGCTGTGCGCGAATTTCAGTCCAGGCAATCTGGTTTACACCGGAGTGGACTCTCGAGCGAACAGAGAGACACTCCTCCCTGGTGTAAACGCTAGCCGAGAGCGAGCGAGCGGCGTTCGGTAGCGTTCGGTTCGCATTCGCTAGCGTTCACTTGTGTTCCGCTGGCTGTCGCCCAATTAGCGGACCACCAGGGCGCCAGCAGTACAGAAAGTTTTCGTCTGCTATCTCGTCTACTTCTATTGTTGCCGTGAGTCGAATGGGCGATGGAATGGTTTGAACAAAATGCAACGTTAAACCTTACTTTATACCGGCGTATGCGGTGTTCAAATAATAACGCGTATGCAGCCGGGTGATGTCACTGACAACCGCCGATATTTCGACAGTTCACCCTGCCATTTTCAAGACAACACTGCAGAAAAGACGCGCTATGGAAGCCAGTTTTTAGAGGATAACGACAGGGTGACTGACGAAATTATTGCTCAAATTGTAGATTTTTTTCTACGTATTAGAATGTAATAGACAAATGGGGTTTGCTGCACTGAATAATACATACAATGAAGTTCTTATTGATTTTTTTAATAAAAAATATTGATATCTTCACTGTGTAATTGGGGTTTTCCCGAGGTAGCTCTGAAAAACTCTGATTGTGGTTGTCTGAAACATGAAATTAGCATACGAGGGTCGTTCAGTAAATAATGTCCCACATTTTTTAAGAAACCATTAATACACAGGGTGATTATAACTAAAGTTAAATTTTCAAACCGCTTTAGAAATAACACCACGGGTCTGAATGACGTAAAATTGCAACGGAATATTATCGGAGAAGGGGGAAAACGTATGGCAGAAAGAAAATAAGCAGTTAAAAAATGTACCAATACATGGCAATGTAAGCATCATAACTGAATAGTAGTGGACTACAAAGGACAATTGAATCATACGGCAACGCCTAAGGCGTACGTTTGACGTTAAACAAACTGTACTACTCAGTGTGCATGGGTGTAGAGTTGTCATGCTGTTAGTTATGTAAGCCCATCCACCACGGCAAGGTCATAAAACATCGGATGGGAAAAATCGGTTTTTAATTATCCTGAGGCAAAAAAACGCATTAGAAAGCATCAATCACATCGTTTTTTAATTTTTCTGGGGCCAAAAACCGCATAAAAAGCATCAGTCACTTCGGTTTTTAATTGTCCTGGGGCCAAAAACCGCATAAAAAGCATCACAAAATCAAATCGGATTAGCAATTTCCGTGCGACTGGAGCAGACATGTTCAATGTGCTGTCCACCGTTTTGTGCAACAAGTCGAAATTGAGTAACAGCATGTTCACAACTGATCGAAGTGTTCCCCGGGTCACGTTCAGAATATGTTGCGCAATGTGTGTCTTCAGTGCAGCTAAGTTTGCAATCGGAGCTCTGAACACAACATCTTTCAGGTAGCCCCACAGCCAGAAGTCACACGGATTAAGATCAGGTGATCATTATGGACAGGCTGTAGGGAAGTGGCGGCTGATAATTCTAGCATTTCCGAAATGGCGATTCAGCAGCTGCTTAACTGGATTTGCGGAGGTGCGCCATCTTGCGTAAAAATGATCCCGTCCACACATCGACGCTGTTGGAGAGCTGAAACGACGCGCTGATACCGCTTGCCAGTGACGGTACAGGCAACATGACCGGAAGCTTCTGTCTCTTCGAAAAAAATATGGCCCTATGATTGTTAATCGATGCTGTAATGCCGAACAGTGACCTTTTCAGGATGAAGTGGTACTGGTTGATTTGCATGTGGATTTTCCGTTGCACACATTCCACAATTCTGTGTATTGGCGTATCCTGTCAGATAGAACTGGGCTTCGTCTGTCCACAAAATCTTCTACAGCCAATCATTGTCCACCTCCATAAGAGCAAGAAATTCTAAAGCTGGCAGGTCAACAGGTATCAGCTCGTGCACGTGGGTAATTTTGAATGGATAGCAAAGATGGATGTTTCGTAGGATTTTACGCGCCGTGCTCACGAGTACGTCCAATCTTCGGGCAATTCTCCGTGCACCACACGTTTGCACACCGTCACTCGTCTCCTCCTGCATTGCTATGGCCACTGCTGCCACTGACGTAGAAACAATTCTTTTCCTCAATACTTTCAGCATTTCGCGGCCCTGTCAGCAACTGTATAAATATTACATTCAAAATTAACAGCCTCAGTTGCGGAGTTACCTAGATTTACCTAGGTTTCAATTGGGATAACCCAACCTTCTTCAGAATTACACTTACTAATGTTTGTCCATAATGGATATTGTCAAACTAAAAATACAAGTACACCAAGTGAAGTCATATTTTAAAAACTTAACTGAAGCTGCCTGAACCCCACTTCCCGACCGCGATGCTGCAGGCACGAGTGTTGTACTGGAAATCATTTATGGACAACATTAGTAAGTGTAATTCTGAAGAAGGTTGGGTTATTCCAATTGAAACCTAGGTAAATCTAGGTAACTGCGCAACTGAGGCTGTTAATTTTGAATTTAATTCTTTTCCTCCCTCTACCAGGCTGCACACCAAAAGAACCAGTCTTTTAGAATTTCTGAATCATTTTTTCGAGACCCACAGCATTCATCGGACCAACGCCTTTTTTCAAACCCTTCAGTGTCCGTAACTTCTGCAAAGCGACGTGTGCACAGCCATCAGTCTTGTAATAGTTTTACAAACAGAGCGCGATCCTGCATTGACAAAGTCATGGCGAACGTCGCAGTCGCGAAAGGAGGAAAAACCGTGTACCGTGTTTATACCAAATTCAGTGGATCGTGAGCATGACAGGTGTTTTCATTTACGTGTTCTAATACATACAGCGCCATCTATTGATCAATTTTCACACTATTTTTTTCTTCTGCCATACTTCCCCCCCCCCCCCCCCCCCCTTTCACCGATAACATTCCGTTGCAATTTGACGTCATTCTGACCAGTAGTGTTATTTCTACAGCGTTTTGAAAGTTTAACTTTAATTATAGTCACCCTGTACACAGACAAACGTCCTTGTTGTTTCTTCACATTTGATGTTTGTTCTGTGCGTCGGTGAAGTTTCGAACCATTCTGCAGATGGCAGAGCCGTAGTACAGCGTCTATATACGACTCACGTTCAAGCAGCATGCTGTTATTGAGTTCCTGTGTGCAGAAAAAGAAACCGTGGTGAACTTCCAACAACGATTGTGTGCTCTGTATGGCGATGCCGCATTTGATAGGAGTACAGTTGGGCGATGGGTAAAGGAAGGTACAGCCTCAGGAACTGCAGAAACAGAGCTCCATGACCAGCCAGGCTCGGGACGTCCTGTCACAGCCACTGCTCCAGACATGCTGAATCGTGCGGATGTCATTATTCGTGATGACCGGCGCATCACTACTCGACAATTGGCTCTACAGTCGTCGGTCAGCATTGGAAGTGCGTCTGCAGTGATCGAGACTGTCGGGTATTCAAAGAGGTGCACACGATGGTTACCACGAATGCTCACAGCGGACAACAAGAGTCAAAGAAAGGTCATTTCATCTGAATTGCTGTAGCGTTTTGAGACCGACGGAGAGGCCTTTCGGCCACGGATCGTTACGGGAGACGAAAGCTGTCAGTCATGGAGTGAAAACACGGCTCTCCTACAGGACAATGTTGGCGTACGGCCATAGAACGCGATGGAGACTATGTACAAAAACAGAACACGGACAAGACATGATGATGCAAATTGTCGCCGAATTCTGACTCTTAACAATAAAGACAAACGTCGCAAAAATGAGATCGACAGGAAATGCAAAATGGCTCAGCAGGGATGGCTAGAGGACAAATGTAAGGATGTAGAAGCTTATTTCACTAGGGGTAAGACAGATACTGCCTACAGGAAAATTAAAAAGACCTTTGGAGAAAAGAGAACCACTTGTATGAACATCAAGAGCTCTGATGGAAACCCAGTTCTAAGCAAAGAAGGGAAAGCAGAAAGGTGGAAGAAGTATATAGAGGGTCTATACAAGGGCGATGTACTTGATGACAATATTATGGAAATAGAAGAGGATGAAATGGGAGATACGATACTGCGTGCAGAATTTGACAGAGCAGTGAAAGACCCGAGTCGAAACAAAGCCCCCGGAGTAGACAACATTCCATTGGAACTACTGACGGCCTTGGGAGAGCCAGTCCTGACAAAACTCTACCATGTGGTCAGCAAGATGTATGAAACAGGCGAAATACCCTCAGACTTCAAGAAGAATATAATAATTCCAATCTCAAAGAAAGCAGGTGTTGACAGATGTGAAAATTAACGAACCATCAGTTTAATAAGTTACAGCTGCAAAATACTAACACGAATTCTCTACAGACGAATGGAAAAACTAGTAGAAGCCGACCTCGGGAAAGATCAGTTTGCATTCCTTAGAAATACTGGAACACGTGAGGCAATACTGACCTTACGACTTATCTTAGAAGAAAGATTAAGGAAAGGCAAACCTACGTTTCTAGCATTTGTAGACTTAGAGAAAGCTTTTGACAATGTTGATTGGAATACTCTCTTTCAAATTCTAAAGGAGGCAGGGGTAAAATACAGGGAGCGAAAAGCTATTTACAATTTGTACAGAAACCAGATGGCAGTTATAAGAGTTGAGGGGCATGAAAGGGAGGCAGTGGTCGGGAAGGGAGTGAGACATTGTTGTAGCTTATCCCCGATGTTATTCAATCTGTATATTGAGCAACCAGTAAAGGAAACAAAACAAAATTTCAGAGTAGGTATTAAAGTCCATGGAGAAGAAATAAAAACTTTGATGTTCGCCGATGACATTGTAATTCTGTCAGAGACAGGAACGGACTTGGAAAAGCAGTTGAATGGAATGGACAGTGTCTTGAAAGGAGGATATAAGATGAACATCAACAAAAGCAAAACTAGGATAATGGAATGTAGTCGAATTAAGTCGGGTGATGCTGAGGGAATTAGATTAGGAAATGAGACACTTAAAGTAGTAAAGGACTTTTGCTATTTGGGGACCAAAATAACTGATGATGGTCGAAGTAGAGAGGATATAAAATGTAGACTGGCAATGGCAAGGAAAGCGTTTCTGAAGAAGAGAAATTTGTTAACATCGAGTATTGATTTAAGTGTGAGGAAGTCATTTCTGAAAGTATTTGTATGGAGTGTAGCCATGTATGGAAGTGAAACATGGACGATAAATAGTTTGGACAAGAAGAGATTAGAAGCTTTCGAAATGTGGTGTTACAGAAGAATGCTGAAGATTAGATGGGTGGATCACATAACTAATGAGGAAGTATTGAATAGGATTGGGGAGAAGAGAAGTTTGTGGCACAACTTGACCAGAAGAAGGGATCGGTTGGTAGGACATGTTCTGAGGCATCAAGGGCTCACCAATTTATTGTTGGAGGGCAGCGTGGAGGGTAAAAATCGTAGAGGGAGACCAAGAGATGAATATACTAAGCAGATTCAGAAGGATTTAGGTTGCAGTAGGTACTGTGAGATGAAGAAGCTTTCACAGGATAGAGTAGCATGGAGAGCTGCATCAAACCAGTCTCAGGACTGAAGACCACAACAACAACAACAATAAATATGTTCTAAGAAAAGAAATGTGAGGCATTACTTATTGAACCATTCTCGTATAATCCTGACCCTTACATATCTAATTTTAGTTCATCGTAGGGATGGGTAGAAAAAATTTTTTGACGAAGTTGTAGAATATTTGAAAAACTGTCCGTTTTTCGACCCCTCTTTTTTCAGCAAAAATATGCTAAATATCAACATAAAAAATCGATGAACTGAAGAAAATTCAAATGCTTCAAGGGAGATCAGAAATCATTAAAATTGAATGAAAATTGTAGTGTAGGAGACAACTATGCCGAAAAACATGGTTTTGAGAAAAATGCGTCCGAAGTTTGACACATATTTGTCATATAAAAAAAAGGACAAAGCTACAAATGTATAGGATATCATCGATGCCTAGCCCATAACGACTATCGCCCCCGCTAGTGGATGGCCGCTTTCTGCTTCTTTGACCTGAAAAGCCCTCATTTTCGTCCTCAAAACTCTTCGCCACTGATCGCATCGTAGCTGGCGGCTCTGTCTCCACAGAATCGGCGCATTTCACCATCGATTTTGATTTGAAGTGCATTTGCCACGCGCATTAAATGTAATCTTTTTGGAGTTCGGCCATAATTTTTGGGAAATAATTCTTCGATGTACAGTATACACATTCGAATTACGTAATAAAAAATATTTTAGAGTTTTTCCGACCGTCACCCTTTCGTTCACCTTTAAAACCTCGCAAAACCTCTGTTTTCAGAGAAACTCTCTAAAGAGAACACACACACACACACACACACACACACACACACACACACACTAGCGTCATCACAAACCAAAAATGAACGACGTCAGAAGTTGTCGATCGCGAGATTAATATTCAACGGTGAGGTATGTTGGGACATGCCGTTTATAGGAATCCTACTCATACTGACTTATATCTGCAGGGTGATAGTTATCACCATGAGAGTTTGACAGCTGAGATAGCCCATTTCAAGTCACGTTTCGTCAGAATGGTTACAGTGAGACAGATTAAACGTGCTTTGCTCTATCAACGAACGTTGCATCGCGTGAGTGATTATAATACCGGAGTACCACCAAAGTTTACCGCCTTTTTGCCCTGCGCAGGGATCATTTGGAACAGGATTGGTCGTATTTTGTGGATATATTATGTGAAGTGTTTCGATCGCCGTTCTCTGAAAACTGATGTTTTAAATTGACTTGCATAGCGCTTACTTGCTGCTGTTTTGCCTTGGAAATGGCAGTGTGTGCTCCTGCCGAAATATTGGCGGTTGTCGACGATGTAACCCCACTGCATTCCCGCAAGTTATCTGCTCAGAATGTAATGTTTCTGATACAGGAATATACCCGTAAGTATCATAGCTGATTTAGCGATCCAAGAGATCAACACCGCAAGTGCCGAAGGAAAGGACAGACGACGTTCAGTGAAGTTTTGGGGAATCTGATCAATAAACTGCATGAAGAAGGAGCATACTTCATTTGGGGATGTTTTAGTTGTTCCCTCTCTCATCTTGTTGTCTACACTACTGCACTTTTAACTTGCTGAACTTGGAAACTCGTATTTTTCCCCTTTATTGTTATTTCACCCCCGTCGCCCTATGATGGTTGAGGGAGGGGGACTGGCATCGGTACAAATAAGTAGGACTTAGCACTAACTTAGATGCTACAAACCGCAAACAAGGAGAAACATGTATTATGAATTTAAAGTATTAAAAAGTGACATAAACGGGAGAAATGTAAATAACATAGTCCTGTCGCCATGAATTGTTTAAAAACAGTGATAAAACGTGGATGGACAGCGCAGTTAAAGACACTTGACAAACACTTCAACACTAGACGCTTGGAAAAACACCGGTGAAGCTCTGAACGCAACAAAAGATACGCTGACCATTAAAAACGGAGCACCGTGCACTTTCTCCATAGCTGGAACAGGACTTGCCCTGGGACGCTGAA
Organism: Schistocerca gregaria; assembly: GCF_023897955.1. Classification (NCBI taxonomy): domain Eukaryota; kingdom Metazoa; phylum Arthropoda; class Insecta; order Orthoptera; family Acrididae; genus Schistocerca; species Schistocerca gregaria. The sequence continues at coordinate 90,029,173 of NC_064923.1, forward strand.
TTGTAGATGAAAAGAAGGTTGGATATGTAGGGAGAGAGGGAAGTGGTGATGGTGAAGACATCAAACTGGGGAGAGGTGGAAATAAGACGGGGTTGGCTATGGGATCAAATAGAGATTGGCAGCTGGTATTGGAAGTTGTATACTGGAGAGTAGAATGAGGTGTGAAGGCGGTAGGATGAGGTGACGTAGGGGGAGAGGAAGAGGAGAGAACCCCGAGTGGGAGGGGGGGGGCGGTGGATTCGGTGGTATGGATTTAGAGTTGGTAGGATGGGTATATATCAGGGCAGAGTTTGTGGTCTGGGAGAGGGAGATGGTTTAAATTTATTTTGGAGAAGATATGGTGGTGTGCAGGTGAAGGGTAGATGGGATGTGTAAATACAGGCATGGCAGTGCGCTTGGACTGGAAAGGAGAGCGGCAAGGTAAAATTGTTGGAGTCAAGTTTACATATGGTGTAGGTTATTTGGAGGTGTTCAATGTGAGTGAGGATAGGTGGGAATTTGATGTATTGGTAAAGAATCCCTGTGGGGCAAGGTATATGAATGGGAAAAGAGAGATGGAGAGCATGGCATTCAAGGATATGGATGGATGTATAGAACTTTGTAGAGGAAGAGATCCATGCAACATTTGCATAGAAAAAGATGGGATGGATTGCGGATTTGTAGATGGAATTTACAGTGCATGGGTGGAACCCCCCAAGTTAGTACTTTTAGTCTATTGTGGACTTTCTTTTGGATGGATAGTAAGTGAGGTTTCCATGTTTGTTGTCTGTCGAAGGTTTGTACAAGGTCTTTTAGCATTTTATTTAGTCTGTCATGGAGACAGAAGGTGCATGTAATACATCCTATAATTATTGCCTGGGTTTTGGAGGAGTAAATGTTAAGGAGCAGTTGGTTACACCAGGAGGTAAACTGATTGATGTGGATTTGGAGGGATCCTAGGAATGTCTGGACTGTAGGAGAGAGGGTGAGGGAAACGGCGTCATCAGCATACTGAAGGAGGTGGTTGGGAGGAGGTGGTTTTGGTACATTGCAGTGTATAAGAGATAACAGAGAGGAGAGAGAACGGAACCTTGTTGTACTCCTGCAGTGGGGTGGAAGGCATGGGAATTGGTATTGTTAACAATGACATATGATGGGCGATTGGAGAGGAAGGATGCGAAAGGGGAAACAGTTGATTGGCAGTGTGTGTCTGTAGTTTGGAGACCAGAATGCCACACACAGTCGTATGCATTCTCAAAGTCAAGGGAGAAAAAGAAATTGTCTTCACGGCTGTTGAACTGTTTGGATAGGAGATGGGTGAGATTCAAGTGTTGATCATCAGCAGAGGACAGAAGGCAAACTGGGTGATAGGAAGCGGATAGTGTTGGTTTAGATAGTGGTGGATGCATTGGGAGAGGTTGGATTCAGAGGCCTTGCTAGACACTGATGTGAGGCAGATTGGGGTACGGGGAGTATGAGGAGGTGGGGGATTTGTTTAGTTTGAGGTTTCCACAGATCAGGATAGTAGCCTGTGGAGAGGATAGTGGTATACAGGATTTCAAGTGTATGAAAAAAGAGGTAGGGCATTCCTTGAAGTGACGATAGGTAATACAGTCATGATCAGGGTGTGTGTTGTGTTTTCTGTGTAGTACTTGTTTTATGTCTTGTGCTTTGATTGGATGTGTAATTCTGCTTCTGGCATTTTGTTCAAGTACTGGATGTTGGGATCCAGGGATGGGACTGTGGTATATGTGCATTCAGGGACAGTATGGAGTTGAGAGTAGTCTAACTGATGGGTCGTCAGAGATGGAGAACATGTCAGAGAGATAGGATGCAAAGTGACTGGCTTTGTTCAAGTCAAAAGGTAAGGGACAGTTTTGAAGGATCGGGTTGTGAGGGATATGGTGGATGCCAGATACGTCAGTGGAATGCTTTTCAGTACTGTTGTTGTTGTGGTATTCAGTCCTGAGACTGGTTTGATGCAGCTCTCCATGCAACTCTATCTGGTGCAAGCTTCTTCATCTCCCAGTACCTACTGCAACCTACATCCTCCTGAATCTGCTAAGTCTATTCATCTCTTGGTCTCCCTCAACGATTTTTACCCTCCACGCTGCCCTCAAATACTCAATTGTTGATTCCTTGATGCCACAGAACATGTCCTACCAACCGATCCCTTCTTCTAGTCAAGTTGTGCCACAAACTTCTCTTCTCCCCAATCCTATTCAATACTTACTCATTAGTTATGTAATCTACCCATCTAATCTTCAGCATTCTTCTGTAGCACCACATTTCAAAAGCTATTCTCTTCTTGTCCAAACTATTTATCGTCCATCTTACACTTCCACTCCATACAAATACTTTCAGAATTGACTTCCTGACACTTAAATCTACACTCGATATTAACAAATTTCTCTTCTTCAGAAACACTTTCCTTGCCATTGCCAGTTTACATTTTATATCCTCTCTACTTCGACCATCATCATTTATTTTGCTCCCCAAATAGCAAAACTCCTTTACTACTTTAAGTGTCTCATTACCTAATCTAATTCCCTCAGCATCACCCGACTTAATTCGGCTACATTCGTTTTGCTTTTGTTGATGTTCATCTTATATCCTCCTTTCAAGACACTGTCCGTTCCATTTAACTGCTCTTCCAAGTCCTTTGCTGTCTCTGATAGAATTACAATGTCATTGGCGAACCTCAAAGTTTTTATTTCTTCTCCATGGATTTTAATACCTAATCCGAATTTTTTGTTTCCTGCACTGCTTGCTCGATGTACAGATTGAATAACATCGGCGAGAGGCTACAACCTTGTCTCATTCCCTTCCCAACCACTGCTTCCCTTTCGTGTCCCTCGACTATTTTAACTGCCATCTGGTTTCTGTACAAATTGTAAATAGCCTTTAGCTCCCTGTATTTTACCCCTGCCACCTTCAGAATTTGAAAGAGAGTATTCCAGTCAACATTGTCAAAAGCTTTCTCTAAGTCTACAAATGCTAGAAACGTAGGTTTGCCCTTCCTTAATCTAGCTTCTAAGGTAAGTCGTAGGGTCAGTATTGCCTCACGTATTCCAACATCTCTACGGAATCCAAACTGATCTTCCCCGAGGTCGGCTTCTACTAGTTTTTCCATTCGTCTGTAAAGAATTCGCGCTAGTATTTTGCAACTGTGACTTATTAAACTGATAGTTCGGTAGTTTTCACATCTGTCAACACCTTTCTTTGGGATTGGGATTATTAAATTCTTCTTGAAATCTGAGGGTATTTCGCCTGTTTCACACATCTTGCTCACCACATGGTAGAGTTTTGTCAGGACTGGCTCTCCCAAGGCCGTCAGTAGTTCTAATGGATTGTTGTCTACTCCCGGGGCCTTGTTTCGACTCAGGTCTTTCAGTACTCTGTCAAACTCTTCACACAGTATTATATCTCCCATTTCATCTTCATCTACATCCTCTTCCATTTAGATAATATTGTCCTCAAGTACATCGCCCTTGTATAGACTCTCTATATACTCCTTCCACCTTTCTGCTTTCCCTTCTTTGCTTAGAACTGGGTTTCCGTCTAAGCTCTTGATGTTCATACAAGTGGTTCTCTTATCTCTAAAGATCTCTTTAATTTTCCTGTAGGCAGTATCTATTTTACCTGTACTGAGATAAGCCTTTACATCCTTACATTTGTCCTCTAGCCATCCCTGCTTAGCCACTTTGCACTTCCTGTCGATCTCATTTTAAAGACCTTTGTATTCCTTTTTGCCTGCTTCATTTATTGCATTTTTATATTTTCTCCTTTCATCAATTAAATTCAATATATATTCTGTTACCCAAGAATTTCTACTAGCCCTCGTCTTTTTACCTACATGATCCTCTGCTGCCTTGACTATTTCATCCCTCAAAGCTACCCATCCTTCTTCTACTGTATTTCTTTCCCCCATTCCTGACAATTATTCCCTTATGCTCTCCCTGAAACTCTGTACAACGTTTATCTAGGTCCAATCTCCTTAAATTCCCACCTTTTTGCAGTTTCTTCAGTTTTAATCTGCAGGTCATAACCAATAGATTGTATTCAGAGTCCACATATGCCCCTGAAAATGTCTTACAATTTAAAACCTGGTTCCTAAATCTCTGTATTACCATTATATAATCTATCTGAAACCTGTCAGTATCTTCAAGCTTCTTCCATGTGTACAGCCTTCTTTTATGGTTCTTGAACCATAAATTAAGTTGCGCTCTGTGCAAAATTCTACCAGGCGGCATCCTCTTTCATTTCTTAGCCCCAATCCATATTCACCTACTACATTTCCTCCTCTCCCTTTTCTTACTACCGAATTCCAGTCACCCATGACTATTAAATTTTCGTCACCCTTCACTATCTGAATAATTTCTTTTATTTCATCATACATTTCTTCAATTTCTTCGTCATCTGCAGAGCTAGTTGGCATATAAACTTGTACTACTGTAGTAGGCATGGGCTTCGTATCTATATTGGCCACAATAATGCGTTCACTATGTTGTTTGTAGTAGCTTACCCGCATTCCTATTTTTTTATTCATTATTAAACCTACTCCTGCATTACCCCTATTTGATTTTGTGTTTATAACCCTGCAGTCACCTGACCAGTAGTTTTGTTCCTCCTGCCACCGAACTTCACTAATTCCCACTATATCTAACTTTAACATATTCATTTCCCTTTTTAAATTTTCTAACCTACCTGGCCGATTAAAGGATCTGACATTCCACGCTCCGATCCGTAGAACGCCAGTTTTCTTTCTTCTGATAACGACATCCTCTTGAGTAGTCCCCGCCCGGAGATCCGAATGGGGGACTATTTTACCTCCGGAATATTTTACCCAAGAGGACGCTATCATCTTTTAATCATACAGTAAAGCTGCATGCCCTCGGGAAAAATTACAGCTCTAGTTTCCCCTTGCTTTCAGCCGTTCGCAGTACCAGCACATCAAGGCTGTTTTGGTTAGTGTTACAATGCCAGATCAGTCAATCATTCAGACTGTTGCCCTTGCAACTACTAGAAAGGCTGCTGCCCCTCTTCAGGAACCACACGTTTGCCTGGTCTCTCAACAGATACCCCTCCATTGTGGTTACACCTACGGTACGGCTATCTGTATCGCTGATGCATGCAAGCCTCCCCATTTTCAGTACTAGGAAGAACTAATGGCTGTGTAACATTGAGACTGGTGCATGTCTGGCAACGATAAATTTATAATGTGCTGCTGTGAGTGTTTTCTGGTCACGAGTATGGAGGAGGGAGTGATATAAGTGATGAGGCTCACAGAGAAGGAGCACAGCTTGTGGTGGGAGAGTGGAGTGATGAGGATACATGGCTTTCGTAGGAATATGAGCAGAGGTAGCATCTGACAAGGACTGTTGCAGGAAGGCTGTGGTATGAGGTATATCATCAGGTTGCTGGAAGCCTGGGGGTGGCTTCCAATCTGGGTATCTGTGGATTTCTGGTAGGCATTCCATTTGGGATGGGAATAGTTGTGGACAACTTTTCGATGGAATTGGGATAGGCTGCATGGGGTGCGAAATGGTGGGGAGGACAAATAGATGGTAATTTCCATTTGTATCAAGGACTTACGCAGTGAGGTGTCGAAGGAGGTTGGGAGATGCTATGATGACATTTGGGATGCTGTTGCTTTCAGGATGGGAGTGCTTTGGGATGGGGGCAGTGTTGTTATGGAAGGATTCAGTAAACTGATGGCACCACTAGAGTTCTGCAGGGGATCTACAGTGGATGTTGAGGTCAGTGGCAAAAATATAGGTTCAGGATACATGGAGGTGTGTGGATGGTGTCCGTGGTTGTGGGGAACATTTCGTTAATGATGAAGATGTCAATGTTGTATTCGGATAGGGTATGCCAAAAAAGGGGATTGTCGGCGGGTAGAGAGCAGATGTCGCTATATAGGACGCAGTAGTGCTTCGCACTCTAGTGAGATGCTGGGAATCAGGTTGCAAGGACTAGGTTTAAAGAGGTTTATATGAGGGTTTCTAGGCAGATTAAGATGAAGTGGATCTAGTGGACCTGGTTGCAGGAGTATGTGACTTAGGTGTTCAGGTGCAATACTGAGTGGGCAACGAGTGAGAAACCGCGCGACTGCTATGGTCGCAGGTTCGAATCCTGCCTCGGACATGGATGTGTGTAATGCCCTTTTGTTAGCTAGGTTTAAGTAGTTCTAAGTTCTAGGGGACTGATGACCTCAGGTCGCGTAGTGCTGAGATCCATTTTTGAAGGAGGTAGATTTTTTGAAGGATGTGGGGTCGTTGGAAGCGGTGGGTATTTTGGAGGATGATAGTAAGGAAACGGATGATGTCTTCAGCAGTGATGTGGACAGAGGGAGTAGTTGGGATGGACAGGATGGTCAATAAGATGGATAGGTACGGTTAATTCAGGTTTGACGGGTGGACCTACACTTGGCGGAGAAGTAGGGTGAGCATCATTGCAGATGTTGCAAGTGAAGGGATGGGAGTGGACGTAGGTTGAGACACTGGCCTTTATTTAATTTTCTTATTGCACGCTTATTTGTAGCTTACATGTCTTTCATATCAGCGATGTTTTTCTTCTTCATCGTCTTATTCTTCTTTTTTAGTTAAAGGGTGGATTATTCAAACCGTGTTCTGTTTTTTTGCACAGCAGACAGGTTCCGGCGCTCGAGTCTGGGATTCCTGGGTCGAGCTCGCATCAGGACCCTCAAGATGACCATCATCATCGTGGTGGTCTTTTTCATCTGCTGGACTCCGTACTACATCATGTGCTTATGGTGAGCCTCTTAGGCGGCTACTCTCGGGCTGTGAAAACCAACAATGGCCCAATTTCAGCTTAACGGCCTTTAGATGGTTTATTGTAGATTGCACTTTTCTTGCTCATTACAGAATAGAATAGTTATTGTAGAAATAACATATTACTGTATGAACGTCGTTTGTGTCCAATGTACACTCCTGGAAATGGAAAAAAGAACACATTGACACCGGTGTGTCAGACCCACCATACTTGCTCCGGACACTGCGAGAGGGCTGTACAAGCAATGATCACACGCACGGCACAGCGGACACACCAGGAACCGCGGTGTTGGCCGTCGAATGGCGCTAGCTGCGCAGCATTTGTGCACCGCCGTCGCCGTGGCATACGGAGCTCCATCGCAGTCTTTAACACTGGTAGCATGCCGCGACAGCGTGGACGTGAACCGTATGTGCAGTTGACGGACTTTGAGCGAGGGCGTATAGTGGGCATGCGGGAGGCCGGGTGAACGTACCGCCGAATTGCTCAACACGTGGGGCGTGAGGTCTCCACAGTACATCGATGTTGTCGCCAGTGGTCGGCGGAAGGTGCACGTGCCCGTCGACCTGGGACCGGACCGCAGCGACGCACGGATGCACTCCAAGACCGTAGGATCCTACGCAGTGCCGTAGGGGACCGCACCGCCACTTCCCAGCAAATTAGGGACACTGTTGCTCCTGGGGTATCGGCAAGGACCATTCGCAACCGTCTCCATGAAGCTGGGCTACGGTCCCGCACACCGTTAGGCCGTCTTCCGCTCACCGTTAGGCCGTCTTCCGCTCACGCCCCAACATCGTGCAGCCCGCCTCCAGTGGTGTCGCGACAGGCGTGAATGGAGGGACGAATGGAGACGTGTCGTCTTCAGCGATGAGAGTCGCTTCTGCCTTGATGCCAATGATGGTCGTATGCGTGTTTGGTGCCGTGCAGGTGAGCGCCACAATCAGGACTGCATGCGACCGAGGCACACAGGGCCAACACCCGGCATCATGGTGTGGGGAGCGATCTCCTACACTGGCCGTACACCTCTGGTGATCGTCGAGGGGACACTGAATAGTGCACGGTACATCCAAACCGTCATCGAACCCATCGTTCTACCATTCCTAGACCGGCAAGGGAACTTGCTGTTCCTACAAGACAATGCACGTCCGCATGTATCCCGTGCCACCCAACGTGCTCTAGAAGGTGTAAGTCAACTACCCTGGCCAGCAAGATCTCCGGATCTGTCCCCCATTGAGCATGTTTGGGATTGGATGAAGCGTCGTCTCACGCGGTCTGCACGTCCAGCACGAACGCTGGTCCAACTGAGGCGCCAGGTGGAAATGGCATGGCAAGCCGTTCCACAGGACTACATCCAGCATCTCTACGATCGTTTCCATGGGAGAATAGCAACCTGCATTGCTGCGAAAGGTGGATATACACTGTACTAGTGCCGACATTGTGCATGCTCTGTTGCCTGTGTCTATGTGCCTGTGGTTCTGTCAGTGTGATCATGTGATGTATCTGACCCCAGGAATGTGTCAATAAAGTTTCCCCTTTCCTGGGACAATGAATTCACGGTGTTCTTATTTCAATTTCCAGGAGTGTATTTTAATTTTAAATGTGATATACAAAGACGGTTGTTATCCGGACATGCAACGCGACATACTTGTCACGACGTAACTCTTCCATCAGGCCATTTCGCTACTGAGACAAAACACACTATGAGTCTGTATGCCAGCCAGCTACTCATTCACTTTTGAGTCGGGAGTGCGTAGAATCTCTAAGGCTAGAAACAAATATATTATATTTCTGTTGACTATGCTACAAACTACAGGCAAAATATTTTTGTAAAAAAGTAAGAACAAATAAATATTTTTGTCTTCGAATATTGTGTTACAGAATATTGCTAATTTGTGAAGCCATAACAACATTTACAGGTTTGTCCTTCATGGCTTCTTGGGGAAAATGAATCCAAGGTGCATGGGTGGATGTTCATGTTGTACTGATACAGCGTCTTTGCAAAAAAATAATTTATAGGTTTCTTAAGCAACTTTGTAAAATTATTTAATTGACATAGTGGGAAGAGCAGTCATAATTTTGTTGAATGAAGGCTACGATTTTCTACATAGTCTGTATGTTTATTAAGCCCTCTTCTTAGTTACACAACTACTTTCAGATTAAATAGAGCTTTAGAAGATCTCCAGCACGTATTGGAACCGCTTGTCGGTAAAAAAAAGTTGTGATCTTCACTGTGAACAAGTGTCGCGCTTCCTAAGACATGGCGTCAGTTATACTTTCAGATTGAAGAGCCATTTTTGAGCGTTTACTGAGTGTGTCATAAACACCGTGTGCTACCGTTCGTGATGGGTTTCCAGATTTACGTATTTACAATTGGAATTTCTTCAGTTGATACTTCTCATGTTGCGCCTGTAACTTCTAAATACTTCAAAGTAAATAAGTAATCTTTTTGCATACTGACCTGTAACCGTATTTCTTGCTTTTGATAGAAGCATATTTGCGCCAGCAGTTGTACTGTTGTAGGCTTATGTTAATTCTCTGCCAGTTTCAGTTATTACAACCGCCTTCGCAGAAGATGCGCCCTTTTTTTCGCTTGTGAAGGTGGTTGTAATAACTGAAACCGACAGATAATATACAATTGTACAGCTCATGGCCGAAATACTCTTCTTTTAAATATTTAACAGCCGTAGACAGTTACCTACGGAAAGGTTTATATTTCTTTGTCGTGCAGTTTTACTTCGTTAACCCAAAATTTTGGAAAACTGCTTGTTTGGAAGAAATGCATCTTTTTTTGAGTCGAAAACCCTTCATACAGAATAAATGTGAGTGGCCATAGCTAAGAAACTAGCGGTCGAGTTTTCCGCCAACACGTTTTGCTTTGAAAGTATAAAACTACGCATCGTAGACGGCTTAATATTTGTTTTTGTTAAACAGTAGATTATCAAGCAGTAAAATAATTTGACCTTACTCGTGTGTTGCAGTCACACGTACCTCTGATTCATGGGTTAGGACAGTGAGGAATACATATAGAGAAGAGTGTTGTAAAGGAGACTGCACTGCATGTCGTCTCTTAGTTTTGACAGACGTTACCACTCAGTGTGAATCACAGTAAAGATCCGCAAAAGTGAAATAATAATAGCTTTTCTCAGTGTTCCTTTTGTGGAGTAAACTATTCTTTGATAACAACACTTAACTGGTACATAAGTTTTGGGTTGTGACCTTTCGTGTGTGTGTGTGTGTGTGTGTATGTTTTCACGCCCTTCATTTCATAAATCGTCACAGCACTGAATCAGTTTTCACTCGTTGCAGGTGGTGGTTTGACAAAGACTCTGCGATGAAGATAGACTTCCGCCTGCAGAAAGGACTGTTCATTTTTGCCAGCACCAACTCGTGCATGAACCCCATTGTGTATGGAGTGTTCAACATCCGAGCCCGACCAGACAGGGGGCAGGTGAGAAACCATAACACGCTCTCCTCAACAGGTGTGCATTCTTCGCGTGCCCAAGGCACTACTCTATAATTTTTATTCTGCATTTAGCTGCACTAGGCTACTTGTTTATTTGTCTGTAATAACTGGGAAAGTCACTGACTGCGGCAGGCCACAGACCGTGATAGGGTCTTCGAACATGGACATTGGAATGGTGGTGTGGAAATTAGCTGCTCCGTGTTTTCCAATACAGTCAGAGATTCCTATAAAACTGTTATCGAATGTTGTTTAGCCCATCTGCAGACATTCTTCGGCTACAGTCTTGTTTAAAAGTGTCCATCGAAAATTCAGAACCATTTGTAATACAAGTGAGAATACAGGGTGTATCAAAAAGAATCATCCGATTTGGCACATCTGTGTTTCTGAAACTAATAAACATATACAATGAATTTTGTTTTTTGATGAACGGGAAACTCAATTTTTTTTTCATACCTGTTCATAGGAGCTCAGTAGTCCCCCTTGAGATGCACGGCATTTGTCAGTGCGGTATTCAAACCGTTCCCACACTGCAGCGAGCATGTCTTGAGTTAAAGCTTCCACAACTGCTGTTATGCGATGTCTCAGTTCATTCACTGTTGTTGGTAACGGAGGCACATAAACAGATTTTTTGTAAATCCCGACGAGAAATAATCACATACAGCGAGTTCTGGTGACCTTGGAGGCCAGTAATGTAAGGCTGAATCATTTGGTCCAGTGCGACCGATACATCGTTCAGCAGCTGAATTTTGTATGGTTTCATATGTAAGCGTCGATGATACACACGCCAGGAGGACATCGAGGGTATGTTGAACTCTCGAGCGGATTTCTGATGACTCCTTGTGAAACTATGACGTCTGTGTCGGAGGACAGCCCGGCGATTTGCCTTCACAAAGACAACCTGTTTCTCTGAATTGTTCATGCCATCGTCTAACGCTCTGTGCTGTAGGAGCATCCATACCATACCTAATACGAAAGTCACGCTGAACAATTATTACTGCCCCGCACTGCGCAAGACGTAGAACACAAAACGCTTCCTGTTGTCCTGATACCATTTTCACTAAAACTGAAGTGGGCGCACACTGCTGCTACCTAGCGGGAACCATGTAAAACTCGAGAGTTTGCTCTTTCCAATATCTCAAATAACATAATAGTTTTTTTTTTTTTTTAATCCGATGATTCTTTGTGATACATCCTGTATTTGGAACAATGCCCGTGTCAACGTTCCTCGGGAGATGGTCTATTGTTGACTTTATCCTACCGTTGTTCAAGCTCGGTTAAACGCGTAACATTGGCTAGGGTGTGGGGCAGTAGTGAACCAACCCAGTCCTTCCGTGTTCTGAATCAGAGCGAGTATTGGGGAACTACCTGAGCACCCGTATGCCCTCAGCTTCTTTTTTTTTTTTTTCATTTTAATTTCCTTTGAGAAATACGATATTAAATGCAAATGATCAAAGATAGTGTTTTTTCGGTCAACGGTCGCGGCTGCATTAGCAGTGCACTTTTTCTTCCCTCCTAATAACTGCAGAGGACAATGCCACGAAATCGCTTCACTTAATCTGTAGATAATCTCACCTCTTTGTTTTTAAGGATGGAAAGCGGGAGTAAATAGATTGAAGAAAGCGAAACTCAAACCATTAATTTTATCAAGGCTCTTATTATGCAATATAAAAATGACTTATTGGTAATATAAATACAAAAATTTGAACACACACTAAACAAAATTCCATTTGCGCAATTCCTAGGCATTCAGGACGATAACAAACTAATCATGGATACCTTAACTAAACATCTCATTTCAGTCTGAAATTTTTCTCACATTATTGCTTTCTGAGCAGTTTGCTAGCACACTGTAAATACCGGGTGATCAAAAACTCAGTATAAATTTGAAAACTGAATAAATCGCGGAATAATGTAGATAGAGAGGTACAAATTGACACACTTGCTGTGAATGACATGGGGTTTTATTAGAACTAGAAAAATACAAAAGTTCAAAAAATGACCAACAGATGGTGCTTCATCTGATCGGAATAGCAATAATTAGCATAACAAAGTAAGAAAACAAAGATGATGTTCTTCACAGGAAATGCTCAATATCTACACCATCATTCCTCAACAATAGCTGTAGTCGAGGAATAATGTTGTGAACAGCACTGTAAAGCATGTCCGGAGTTATGGTGAAGCATTGGCGTCGGATGTTGTCTTTCAGCATCCCTAGAGATGTCGGTCGATCACGATACACTTGCGACTTCAGTTAACCCCAAAGCCAATAATCGCACGGACTGAGGTCTGGGGACCTGGGAGGCCAAGCGTGACGAAAGTGGCGGCTGAGCACACGATCACCACCAAACGATGCACGCAAGAGATCTTTCACGCGTCTAGCAATACTTTTTTTTTTGTTCTCATAAAAACCCATGTCATTCCAAGCATGTGTGCCAATTTTTACCACTCTATCTACATTATTCTATGGTTTATTAAGTTTTCAAATTTATACTGACTTTTTGATCAGCTGGTACTTCCACTCATTACAGTCCGCTGGCATAATCTTCTGTGGCAGTTCAGATAAGACCACAAAAGTATTTATTCTACAGAAACATGCTGTAAGAATGATTTATAAATCTGGTAACCAAACATGTGGCAACGCTTCTTCAACAACGCTTAATATCTCAGATTTTAGGTACCAGAAAGCACCTCTTCAAACTTATAAAGGCTGCCACTCCCCCTATTCCCCCACCCCCTCTTATCCCCCTCCCCTTCCCGCATGCATAAGAGCCACAAGTCTCGAACTCTGAAAGTTGAGCGTCGATCTATGTTCTAACAAGGGTGCGCACAAGGGAAAGAGGAAAATATTCTGAGCGAAGCGTGCAGAAGGGCGTGAGGGGGAAAGATGTTTACGTGTCGGCTCCAAAGACTATCAGCTTGGCACTACGACACTGAAGAAACAAGACTTCGTAAAAACGCATTGTAACAGACGCTCGCGTTCAAACATTCTTTACTTTATTTATTTCTCATCGATGCACATGAGACGAGACGTCGCCGTGCTACTAAATCACTGAGACTGCTGTCAGTCGGAAACAAAAGGCGCTATGAACCGACCACAAACAAATACGGAACCAAACTTATCTCGGTATGCTGAGGTCGCCGGCAGACGCAAACAATAGACTGTCGACACGAAGATTGCCAATATAAACTCCACGTTGGTCCCCATTGCCACGTTAAATGGTGCCGGCGCAGCGGCAAATTACATGTAGGGTGGTCAAAATAAATGTTGCAGACTGCTTCGTTGTCAATACTGGACGTAATAAGAAACAAAAATGACATAGTTCTCTCAGATACAGTCAGAAGAAAACAAAAATAAAGAAGGTGAAACTATTCCACTTAATAAAAAAGAAAACCCTTGCCAAACATCCCGCTAGAAACTTCTCACTACCATCTTGCATAACATATTGTTTACGAACCAACTGGCCCTCTTTCGAATGCTGGTAGGCGTATTCCGTACCAAATTGTCCAGATAAGCCTGTGGAATATTCGACAGCGAGCTCTATGATGCCTTGTAAGGTCTGTGCTGGGACTGGACGATTGCAAACCGCACATTTCAGCACGCAGTTGAGATCTGGCAAATGCGGAGGTCTTTCCATCTGACTCATTCTGCACTCCGCTAGGAAAGTTTCACAAGATTGTGACGGTGGTGGCGTGCATCGTCGTCCACCAGCGTTAATCGCGCTGTAATATGTCCACCAAATGGAGACACGATGCTGTGCCGTGTTCGGCACTACAGTTTTATTGGTTCACTCTCTGTCGATGCCGAGGTGACCTCTCTGACTGATATGTTGGCTATAATCTCTGTCGATGCTTAGGTGACCTATCTGACTGATGTTGGCTATGCCCTTTGTCCATGCTGAGGTGACCTGTCTGACCGAAGTGAGGCCTCATCAAATGTGCAGAAGCCTTCGGACAAAGAGATTAGGAAAGGGTGGAAACTATTGATTGAAAGATAACATTTCATAAAACAGATTTATTTAAAAACTTTCACAGATCAGTAAATTTGTTGTGTGTTCCACAGAACAGCTGCCTGTCTTCATCAAATATCTCATAAGAAGAAATTATTATGATAAAACATGGTAGCTGTTCATACCAGCAGTAGCTCAAAACTATTAAAACGGTCTTAAAACAATTACTAATCTTACAGCAAAGAAGTTGATCGAATTAGAAGTCAATTTAACGCAATAAATAGTTATTCACCAGAGCATCAAGTAAGTTGTCTGAACTGAAATTACACTACAAAAACAGAATATTCGCAAGTCCCAAACTTTGTGTAACGCAATTGTACAGCTGATAGTTCTGCTAATGTTGCGATTTTAAAACAAAATTCCGCCATAAACGTAATTAGTGGTACCACCTAATAGACTTTAGCACGTCAGTTTACTACACCAGTTGTACTCAGAACACCAACAAGTAATGAGCATAATCGTATATTGAGCAAATTTTGCTTACTTCATATCGCAGCCAGATCAGCATTGATTTTATCAACCAAAATTATTCCTTTTGCAATACTCGTTCAGTTTCCAATTGTTGTTTGTTACATGCAGATACTTGTCTGTTCAGTTTCTAAGTCCTTCATACAGGAAACAAAATCTCACCTGAAACAACGCAGTATTAGGAAACACGGTACAGTATTTCACTAATGCATGCGGCCAATGCAATATTATCGTAAATCAGCGGAAGCAAGCAAGTACAGGGTGACAGTTATTGAACTATATGAAATAAAATCGCCATAACTTCTGAACGCTTTGTGTTACGAAGTTCAAACTGCACGGTTCGCTTCAGGGTGTGATGGGAATCAGTATGGTTTGGTTTAACGATGAAGCCCACTTTCGCTTGGATCGGTTCGTCTATAAGCAAACTTGATGCATTTGGGGGACTGAAAATCCGCATTTCGCAATCTAGAAGTCTCTTCACCGTCAACGGGTGACTGTGTGGTGTGCAATGTCCAGTCACGGAATAATCGGTGCGATATTCTTCGATGGCACGGTGGCTACCGAACCGTACGCGAAGGTTTTGGAAGATGATTTCATCCCCATTATCCAAAGTAACCCTGATTTCGACAAGATATGGTTCGTACAAGACGGAGCTCGACCTCATCGAAGCAGGATAGCGTTTGATGTCCTGGAGGAGCACTTTGGGGACCGCATTCTGGCCCTCGAGTACCCAGAGGCCACTGTCTTGAGCCTCAAGTAGACGCAGTATTCTCCGGTTCTGAACACATCTGACTCCTCTTTGCTGGGCTGTATCAAAGAATTTACAGCTACTAAATCCAAAACCATTGCTGAGCTGACAGCGTCGTTGTTCCGAGATTACAGCGGGTCATGCAGAATTTCGCTGTTCGTCTGCTCCTCATCAACGCCAATGATCGCAGACATATCGAACATGCCACAACATAAATCTGAGTATGTGTAATGACGTTTACATGTTGAATAAAGTGTGTGCATGCCGTAGATTGTAAGTAATTTATCTTTCTTTCAAATAGTTCAATAATTGTCATTCTGTGTATTGTACATGTTTTAAATTTCGTATCGCGGTAGCGACCACTGAAGAAATAGGGAAAAATGAATGCCTCAGTAATGAAGATGAGCCTAACGTCCCATGCGAGAATAGTAATTAACGTTGGGATAGCAACTTTACTCAGATTAGTAAACACACTGTAGTCTGCTATGACGAGATAACAAGAATGCGTCTGCAGTCCAAGGGTACATCAAAGTCTCGCGTGGGCCACCAAGTCTAGCAACTGCTTCACAAACAGTTCAGCACCTGGCAGCCAGAAACCATAACCTGAGACAAAACTGTCATTACATAGTACCTAAAAACACTGATCCCTCAATACCGTTAACCTAGACAATTTCTACACTTATTATTCGTTCACAAACTTGAATGTTTACAAGGGGAACTCCCTATCCCAACCCTCTCCCACGCCCCCCCCCCCCTACCCCCTGGTAAGATTACCCAGTGGACAGCCTATAAAAACTGAACACGATCAAATATGAAAACAGGAAGGAGATGTACTGAACTCTGAAAAAGGAAGGAAAAAGAAGGTTAGCTTTCCAAGCTCAAGATGTGCTACAACGAGCGAATTGCAAAAATCAAGGCGTCATGGTCGTGTGGTCACGCTGTTGGACTGCAAAGCGAGAGATTCGCATTCAAATCTCCCTCGTGCCCCATTTCCTTTTTCACAAAACTGTATACTGTCCGATCGGCCATTGACGTGTCTGTTCTTTTGCAATGTTAGCATTTATCATTCTATACATTGGTTGTAGAAGTCGTGTGGTAAGAATATGTTATCGTCGCAAGTACAGGGTGTCCAGAAAAGGGCTTCCTGACTTCAAAATTAAATATTTCGAAAACAAAGATCGATAGAGGAATGCAGTAAACGGTATGTTTATTGTGAAAGCTGTAAGAAGTTTATACAGCAGTTTGAAATAATAGTTACAAAACCTGCTAACAGATGGCGCTGTACGCTGTACAGCTCATATCAGCATCTATCTAAATCCGAATCCCGCTCCAGTTACTGAAGGGTCTGGGTGCTGACGAGTCCTCTCCATTTGGCTCGGTCCTCCCACCACTTTTCTTCCTCCACTTGCTGCCAGGTCACACCTCTCCTTTCAACAGATATTCTCACTCCCATTTTCCACCGTGTTCTTGGGCGCCCTCGAGGTCTTTTCCCATCCATTTTTAGTTCTTCCATAATTTTGGGGAGTCTCTGCCCATGCATCCTCTTAACATGCCCATACCATCTTAATCTCTTTCTTTCAATTTCTTCTCTCATACTTTCTTGTTTGAGGTCCTTTCGAATCTCTACATTCCTTACTCTGTCCATTCTTGTTTTTCCCTTAACTGCTCTGAGAAATTTCATTTCCCCTGCTTGCAGTCTCCTCCAGTCCCTTTCTGTCATTGTCCATGTTTCTCCACCATAAGTGACAATAGGGATGTAATAATTCTTATAAGGAGTTTTGCTCTTTCTGAAACCTCATTATTCCAAATCAGATGTTTTATTGTTTGGTAGAAATTGCCTTCCTTCTGTAACTTCCTATTAATTTCGTTAGTGATTCTTCCATCCCTAGATATTTCACTCCCTAAATAAGTGAAACTTTCTACCACTTTGAGGGGTTCTCCATTCAAGGTAATATTTCCATTGATTCCTTTCTCTCTTCCAAATACCATTACTTCACTCTTATATTTATTTATTTTTAATCCATACCTTTTCATTACTTTCTTCCACGCATCAAGTTGTAACTGTACATCTACCTCTTTATCACCCCATATTACCATATCATCTGCAAAAATCATCTTTTTGTCTTTTTCTTTTACTATATCTTTAACTGCCCTATTCATTCCCTCCATCACAATATTAAAAAGCCCAGGAGATAGAATACTTCCTTGCTTACGTCCTTGTCTTATTTCGAAGTATTCAGAGTTCCCCAATGGTGTTCTAATTCTACAATTTTGGCCTCTGTACATTGTCTTTATAACATTAATGTATCCATCTTCTATATCTATCTTCTTCAGTTCTCCCCAGAGTCTTTCCCTGTCAACTGAGTCATATGACCGAGCGAGGTGGCGCAGTGGTTAGCACACTGGACTCGCATTCGGGAGGACGACGGTTCAATCCCGTCTCCAGCCATCCTGATTTAGGTTTTCCGTGATTTCCCTAAATCGCTTCAGGCAAATGCCGGGATGGTTCCTTTGAAAGGGCACGGCCGATTTCCTTCCCCATCCTTCCCTCACCCGACCTTGCGCTCCGTCTCTAATGAACTCGTTGTCGACGGGACGTTAAACCCTAATCTCCTTCCTGAGTCATATGCCTTTTCTATTTCTATAAAAACCATTATCACCCTTTTGTTATACTCCCAACTTTTTTCCATCAGTTGACGGATTGAAAATATCAGGTCGATCGTGCTCCTTCCTTTCCTAAACCCATGGTGTTCTTCACTCAACTCCTTTTCTATCTTTTCACTTATTCGATTTAGGCGCGCAGTCCGGAACCGTGCGACTGCTACGGTCGCAGGTTCGAATCCTGCCTTGGGAATGGATGTGTGTGATGTCCTTAGGTTAGTTAGGTTTAAGTAGTTCTAAGTTCTAGGGGACTAATGACCACAGCAGTTGAGTCCCATAGTGCTCAGAGCCATTTGAACAATTTGAACTTATGCGATTTAGTAAAATTCTTTCAAAAATCTTGGCTGTATGACTCATGAGGGCTATTCCTCTGTAGTTTTTACAAAGTCTTTTATTGCCTTTCTTGAAGATGGGAACAATGTCTCCTATTCTCCAGTCGTAAGGTATTTCACTATTTCTCCACACGCTTGATAGTACTCTATACAGCCACTGCATCCCCACTGGACCTGCTGCTCTTATGTCCACTGATACTTCATCAGGTCCTGGAGCTTTCCCCTCATTCATCTTCTTCACAGCTTTTTCCATTTCTTCCCGTGTAATTTGTCCTAGTTCTGCTTCCCAACTTCTCTCAATTTCTCCATTATTTGTTGTTTCCTCATGTACCTGCTCCTCAGCTTTTAACAGCTTCTTAAAATATTCTTTCCAGAGATCTTTTATATTCCCTGGCTCTTCAATAATGGTACCGTCCTCTGTTTCCATGTTTACTGGTACTTCAGAAGCCTTCCTTTTATTTTTCATCATTTTATAGAACATTTTCTTATTGCTCTTCACATCTTCTTCAAGTTTTTTTGTAAACTCTTCCCATGCCTTTTTCTTTGCTGTTTCCACTATTTCTTTGCACTTCTTTTCCTCTATATATCTTTTATGGCATTCGTCATTTTTAGATTTCCACCATTTTCTCCTTGCTCCATTTTTTCTTCTAACTGCTTGGATTGTGGTATCATCCCACCAACTTGTCTGTCTTATTTTTTCCTTTCCAGATGTTCTGCCACATACTTTTTGTGCTGCTTCGACTAAAGTGTCTTTGAATAAACTCCATTCTTTTCCTACTTCGCAGAAGACTTCTTTTGGAAATTTTTGTGTTATTAATTCTCTGTACTTCTCAGCACATTCACTCTCCTTCAATTTCCAATCCCGTATCCTCATCACTTTCTTCTGTTTTCAATTTTTCACACACTGATTCATTTTCCATTGTCCCACCAGTAATTTATGGTCTCCATTTGCATTCACACTTGGAATTACCTTCACATTTGTTACTTTCTCTCCCCATTCCCTATCTACTAGAATATAATCAATTACATTCTTCGTTCTTCCATCCCAACTGTATCTGGTGATAACATGACTTTCTCTCTTCATAGACCAGCTGTTTGCTATTTTCATTCCATTCCTCTGGCACAAATCCAGAAGTCTTTCCCCTTCTTCATTTCTGCCTCCATATCCAAAACATCCCAATACTTTCTCAAATCCCTTTCTGTCTTTGCCTACCTGTGCATTAAAATCTCCCATCACTATATTTGCACTGTCTATATGGTTTTCTAACACATTTTCAAAGTCTACCTTCTCTTCTTCGCTACATCCCACTTGAGGTGCATAAATCTGGATTACTTTTAGTGTTTCTTTTTGGAATATCAGGTTTAAGATTATGATCCTGTCTGATATATATCTCACATTTTCAATACAGCTTTGTACATTCTTATTCACCATCACTGCCACACCATTTCTTCCAGACCTGTTATTCCCACTCCAGTACAGTTTTCCTCCTCCTCTCAAATTCTTCTCACCTTTTCCCTTCCACTTTGTTTCGCTTAATCCCAATATATCTAACTTCCTCTCTGTTAGTACATCTGTCATTTCTTCCATTTTTCCATTGAGGGTTAATATATTAAGGGTGCTAATAATAGTTTATTTTTTAGTCCAGTTGGTTTCATCTTCTTGTACTGATGAATATCATCAGGTCTCCCATCATTTGCACCAGTACTTGAAGCAGTGGGGTCAAATCCTGAGTGGTTCGTTCCAAGGCTCGTCTGTTTTGAAAGCAATATATGAAGACTTTACTACTGGTTTGCTAGGCCTAACGCAAGGAAGGATTTTCTGTTGGGGTTGTCTCCCTTAGCCTTTGGAGTTTATCTTCCACCACAAGGCAGTGGTTCCCTTCTCATTTAATCCCCAGAAAGGAGGGTTGCCTCATCTGCCAGCTACGCCGTTCCGAAGTCTTTCTTGTTGGCCATCGCTGCCATTAAGGTCTTCACCCGTAACCCTGGGCATTGGTTCTGTGTTATACCCCACGGGATTGGGTCCCTGCCTGAACGCAGCCATCCTAGTACTCCGACCTACTGAAGTGTAGGATGCCCACCCCCGCGATGTGGACGCGCCAGACAGGAATTACTCCAGTGGAGGAATAGGGAAGGGCACCCTACCTCACTGGAGCCAGGTTAATGATTGTGTATAGTGCCACAATCAAAAGGCTCATATCAGCATACATAAGTGAAATAATCGTATGAAAACAATCTTTGCTAACAATCACATCATAATGTTTTCAAAATGTTCACCATTGGCACTACAGAGGTGGCGCAAACGAAGAATGAAATTCGCCATCACATTTCGTAGTGTCTCAACCGAAATGGATTCACATGCCACAGAGATCGCCGATTCAAGCTCGTCCAGCGTGGCGGGATGCTTCGGGTGGACCATGTCTTTCACTGTGCCCCACAAAAAAAGTCACAGGAAGTCAAATCCGGCGAATATGGAGGCCAATCCATGCCTGCACCAGTAAATTTGGGATATTCCAAGGCAATGACTCGATTCCCGAAGCATTCCTCAAGAAAGTGAAACACTTGTTCGGTCCGATGTGGTCGGGCTCCATCTTGCATAAACCATTCAGTACCTGGTCGATCCTCTAATGCTTGCTGTGTGGCGACAAATTGTTCCAAAATTGCAACGTAACGTGCACCAGTGACCGTTTCTCGAATGAAAAAAGGGCCAATAATGCGTCTGAAGCATACTGCAGCCCACACAGTAACTTTAGGAGAATACAGGGGTTTCGCTTCACACGAATATGGCTTTTCGGAACCCCAAAGTCGCCAGTTCTGCTTATTCACGTATCCATTCAGGTGGAAGTGTGCTTCCACTGTAATCCAGATACAGCCAACAACAAATCCTTCACTGTCAATCATTGTGAGCATCTGTTTAGCAAAGGCAACCCTTTGTTGTACAGCGCGTACGGGTATGGCCTGGTGCGTTTGAATTTTGAATGGAAACATGTGTAGGCTCTTTCTCAGTATTTTCTGCGTGCTGGAACGCTTCAAACCAGTCTCAGATGCAATTCTACGGATGGATGACATTGGATTTCGCTGAATAATTCCAGAAACTGTGGCGATATTTTCAGGCGTAACTGCGGTTTGCTTGTAGCCAACATGCCCCACTATATCATGTGTTCGGTTTCTGTTGGGCTGCCCACAGGGGCATCTTGCCATCAAATCTTGGGGAGGGGGGAGGGCGGGGGAGGAGGAGGGGGGAGGGGGAGTGATGGGGGTTTCCCTTGTTAGTACACTCCCGACCAGCATACTCAATGGCGATATCCAGTAAGACAGAGCACGGTGCCCCCCGTCTAGAGCAGACCAACAAGTGGTCTGCGCTGAGCGTGCAAACATCGAGACGCGCACTTGTTGCTTACCCGCTGTGTCAGTTCTGGGTCAGTGCTGCCCTTCTACTGCTACGCTTGCACAGAGAAGGCCACACACTTCAGTCAGAGATGTCGCCTCAGCATCGGCATCATAGCAGTAGTGCCGAACGCGGCACAATGCGTAAGAGGACGTTGTCTCGACATTTCAGCCCAGTCATCCTCCGACGTACTGGTACAAGTTAGTGTCCTGCGACCATTTGTGATTCCACCCCCAAAACGTCACTGAACCGTCTTGATAAGGGTGGCGATCTACGACATAGCTAGGGCATAAACACTGTCCTCGTTGCCTCCACACACGAATGTCAGTATTGTCAGAGTGGAGACTGAAGTGGGTCTCAACAGAAAAGAGTGCCGTGTCCCACTGCTGCCTAGTCCACAAAGAGTAGCTTCATACCCATTCGACACGAGCTCCTCTACAAATCCGGTAAAGAAGAGGAGTGCCGAGACGTCTTCTGGGAGTTAATTCCTGCTCACGGAGCATATCTCTTATCGTTAGTGTTGAAACGTGCACTGCTGCAGCTGTTTGGAACTACCACCATAGACCTGTAACATTGTGTTGAGGGCTTCTGCTTGCTGTTATACAGAGATATCGGTCCTACACGCCTGTTGTTTTTCTCCTGCAGCCACATCTTTGAAGATCCTCGACTGATCCTGTCGCTATAAACTTCTTCCAGTTTCTAGAGACGTAACTTTGACTCACAGCGACATTCACTGCGACGTCCAGAGGTCTCATTCATTGCACCACTATGTGACTAAGCGGAGCCTCCGATCGTACTATACTGATCTCTGAACCATTCGGTAGTACCAAAACTCTTGTAATTACGAGCAGCACAAGTCCTACAATGTTTGCAGGTGGCGCAGTTGCCATAGACTTCGCAGTAGAGCCATGTACAGATTCCTCTTGAATTACATTAAAAACAAGCCTATGTACTGATGCCAAAATGTATTTCTGGATCACAACGTTCAATATTAAAGTTTCGTAAATATGCAACATTTATTTTGACCACTGCAGTACGTTGCCATTTAATATTTACTATTTGTTTAATATTTGCTACTTTAAACCTCCAGTGCTGATTTGTTACAGTGAATTAAAAAAGAAATGCCCCGCTTGTACCGGAGCAAATTTTACACTGTTTGTTAGGAATATTGAGATTCATACACTCATGCATCAATACATTGAATTGTAGAGGATTTCCGGTTAATAGTGAGAGAGAAATTCACAGCTGCATTACTGGAAGCGAAACTAATTTCCACATTTATCTGTCTAGGATTCAGAACAGAGTGCTGTATTCCAATACAAGAGTGTACAGCAGGTTGCCAGTAGACTTCAGACAACCCACTGGAAATCCAAGTATATTCAAACGAATGTAAAACATAACCTTATTCTTACAATTTATCGGAATATTTTTACTTACTGTGCAAATTCTCCTTATTATTATATGGGTGATGTGATGCACGAGTTTTAGTGTTTTTAGCAGCTAAAACTGACCCATCAGCGTTCATCCTTGGTACGATGCTGTAGAAAGTGTCAGGAAACCAACTAAGTGCAAAATCTGTGCATGCCAGCCTTTCGCCATGATCAACATTTTTCCTTCTCTTTGGCATACTTCAGTAAAAATGAGCAAAGATTTGTATTCTCTTCATCAGTGCGTCATTTTTCTGTGAGCTCGTCAGCACATTTGTGCATCATTATTTTTCTTCAACGCTTGGCTTCACTATTGCCCACAGAGTTTCTATTAATTCATGTCTGGACTCCTCCCACACAGTGACAAAATTTTTGTACCATCTTTCGGCTGAGACTTGTGTGATACTTTTGGCTTTATGACTTGGTTCTCCATCATGAATGAGAAGTCATCAGGAAATCAGCCCTTCAGCTGAAGTAGGAGACTTTTAAACGGAATTTGGAAATTTGTGGTAAGGTCTTATGAGACCAAACTGCTGCGGTCATCGTCCCTAAGCCTACACACTACTTAACGTAACTTAAACTAACTTACGCTGTGGACAACTCACATACCCATGCTCGCGGGTGGACTCGAACCTTCGACGGGGGAGCTGCACGGACCGTAACAAGGCGCTCCAGACCGCGCGGCTACCCCACACGGCTAAACGGATTTTTTTTCGCATTGTTGTTAAGTGAACATCAGCAATATAAAGATTACCTCTACCATGCACTGAAGTTCTGTCCCACAGCATAGCTGATATTCAGTGCGTCATGGCTCGAGTCACACACAACGAAGATAAATCTTCCATCTGTAGCCGTCCTCACATACTGCCTGCTTTATTCATATATTGAGGACACGGGCTCATCTGAAAAGCTGACCTATAACAATAAAAAATTGTTTAATAAAATAACATCATTATTTAATGTTTTACATGGTCAGCTGAATGGGTACTGCGTTTCAGTCATCTGTTTAGGGTTGTTATGTCAACAGGTAGTTGTCTTCCAGTTAGCGTTTCTCACTCTTGATCACGAGGTTTCGGGTTCGATTCCCGACCGGGCCGGAAGTTTTCTCAGCTCGGGAGTGGTTATTTGTATAGCCCTCATCATCATTCCGTCATCATCGTCGCACAACTGGCCGGATCAGCACCAAATAAAAAGCAAAAACAGACATAATGTCTGATAGGATAGCAGCAATCAGTGAATTTTACAATGTTACTTATAATCAGTCTTTATTGCAATCAAGACTGACTATAAGTAACATTGCCAAATAAAAAGGCCTGCACCAGCCAGTCGAACATTCCAGATGGGACTTGCGGCCCTCAATGCCACACGCAGATTTTTTATTTTTTTTTACTGTTGTGATAATGTAAACGTGTAATTTTTGTAACAAAAACTTTATTTTGTAGACTCTTCAGAAGCTGCAAAATAGATTCCTTTACCATACTTCAGCCATCCATCCCCAGAATGACTTTTAACATAATTAGCCCATCGGAGTATCTTCTTAGCCATTCCAACTGTGAAAAGGCAGTCGTCTGAAATTCATCTTGCTCTGACCGTCTGTGAGATTTAGAAGTCAATATAGTGGAGCCATGATTGACTTCTGAAATGCATTCGACACTGTTATGCACTATCATATACTGAAAAAAATGTGAGCTCATAAAACATCAGACCAGCTTTGTGACTGCATGAAGGGTTTCGTAGCAAATATAACTCAGTGTATTTTTCTTAACTTGGAGAAGTAATGAGATATGGAAGGAGTTTTGGGCATCCCCAGAGGAATACTGTAGTTGGTGTTACTTTACATAATGCACGTAAATGAGTCGGTAACTTAGTTCAGAAAGGACATAAGGCTGTTTACAGTTGATACTGTTGTGTACAGAGATGTTATAGTAGCAGTAATTTGAGGCAAAATGCAAGGCGACGACAGGCCTCAACATAAACAATTGTAATGTATTCTGCATGAAGAATGAGAGTATTGCTTCTCAGAGTAGGTCACTTGCCACGTTAAGATTAAGAGGGATAATATCAAAGATCCAAAGCACAGCAATACATTTCATCATAGGTTCATTAATTATGAGATTGTTGTAGAGATACCTATCAAACTTCACTGGCAGACACTATAGACAGAATTACAGGTCACGTGAAGCTGAATTACGAAAATGTATGTTGCAAAAAAGTCAAGTAACAAATTACTTCCACCAGCATTAAATTTGTGTAATGACCAATCACAATTTTAAAATTGATACTAAGGCTCTCCGATACTCATACTTCGAGTTCACCGTTTGCGAGTAGAGCAGGAAATGAGAGGAAATTGTGATGTATGAGGGACCATATGCCAATCTCTGCAATATTTTTTTCAGAGAATAAATTTAAATGCAAGTTTTGACATACTGCAAAACTATAACTCCTGAAGCAATTGGGAAATTTGCAGACAATTAGGTTTCGCGGCGCAGCTAAGGCCAAATATCAGCAGCCCTGTAGCAAACTGTTTGCTCTAGGTTGAACTCTATCTGTCCAACGAAAATTTACAAGCCGCAGCCTTCAAATAACACCACAGAAAGTCAGTATTAGCTTAATGCTTCCTAGGTTTTTAACGTACAAAATGGAGTTCAAATAATGTCTTTGTGTTATCACCAAAATTCTACACTTTGTTCCCAACAAATATGTGAACACAATAGACACAGTGTGTTTACTTTAGAACCTTTCGTTATGACTGAATGATGTACCTGTTCAGAGCAATGTACTCATTTTTAATGCAAACCAAATAATTACAGTGAGTAAATCAAACCGATCATGTAATTTTCAATTTTCTGATTTCCCTGATTATGTTTGAGTTTTAGAAACACATCAGAATTCAGCCACTGAGAACCATAAAGCCCAAAGCACAGGAACAAAGCTTTGAGAAAAATAGAGGTTCGTGAAAATCAGATTTGTAGATAAACTGCCAGTGTCTTATGTTCGACTTATTTTGTTACCAACTCTTAATATTTTATATCTCGCATAAAAAATCATATAGCCATTTTATATTGTGAAATTTTAATTAATATTTAGAGTTACTGTTATTAATCTTAACCCACAAAATTTTCATACACAGGCTAGTGGCAATAGTGTCTTTTGACCGTCGTGTAGTCTGTATTTAACATGAAACTACAATCAAAAAATAAGGAACAGATACTAAATGCGCCACTGACACAATTACGGCCTATCCCAATACTTCATGGTCTTCGATATCAGCATTTTCATGAAGTACATACTCTTTCTTGAGGTTCAGATAAAACTGTCTGTTAACCTTAGCGTTTCAAGGCTGATATATGCCGTCCACGGCATTTTGCAAGGCCTTTACAATTTGCAGTCTCCCTCGAGGAGAGCCGAAGAAAATGGTGGCCTCCTACGATTTCAATAAAGAATATGTCAGTTTGAACAACAGTTCATGGCAACCTGCTGAAAACTCCATATTTGCAAAATTTCTGAACTATACACTGTTACTACAATCTTCAACTTTTGATTTGATAATGATGTCAGTAGCACCCTTGAAGGTTCTGAAATTCTCAGCGGCTATTTTACAAACTGGAATACTGAAGCCATGAATCGTGACGCTAAGAGCTTCCAGCTTTTATGAATGTTCATACATAGAGTGTAGGGGTACAGCACTCAACAGATACTAGGAGCGATTGTACATCTACATCTACATCCTACGTCTACATCCATACTCCGCAAGCGGCCTGACGATGTGTGGCGGGAGGTACCTGAGTACCTCTATCGGTTCTCCCTTCTATTCCAGTCTCTTATTGTTCGTGGAAAGAAGGATTGTCGGTATGCTTCTGTGTGGGCTCTAATCTCTCTGATTTTACCCTCACGGTCTCTTCGCGAGATATACGTAGGAGGGAGCAGAATACTGGTTGACTCTTCGGTGAAGGTATGTTCTCTAAACTTTAACAAAAGCCCGTACCGAGCTACTGAGCGCCTCTCCTGCAGAGTCTTCCACTGGAGTTTATCTATCATCTCCGTAACGCTTTCGCGATTACTAAATGATCCTGTAACGAAGCGCGCTGTTCTCCGTTGGATCTTCTCTATCTCTTCTATCAAACCTATATGGTTCAGATCCCACACTGCTGAGCAGTATTCAAGCAGTGGGCGGACAAGCGTACTGTAACCTACTTCCTTTGTTTTCGGATTGCATTTCCTTAGGATTCTTCCAATGAATCTCAGTGTGGCATCTGCTTTACCGACGATCAACTTTAAATGATCATTCCATTTTAAATCACTCCTAATGTGTACTCCCAGATAATTTATGGAATTAACTGCTTCCAGTTTCTGACCTGCTATTTTGTAGCTACACGATAAGGATTCGATCTTTCTATGTATTCGCAGCACATTACACTTGTCTATATTGAGATTCAATTGCCACTCCCTGCACCATGCGTGAATTCGCTGCAGATCCTCCTGCATTTCAGTACAATTTTTTATTGTTACAACCTCTCGACGCACCACTGCATCATCTGCAAAAAGCCTCGGTGAACTTCCGATGTCATCCACCAGGTCATTTATGTATATTGTGAATAGCAACGGTCCTATGACACTCCTCTGCGGTACACCTGAAATCACTCTTACTTCGGAAGACTTCTCTCCACTGAGAATGACATGCTGCGTTCTGTTATCTAGGAACTCCTCGATCCAATCACATAATTGGTTTGATAGTCCATATGCTCTTACTTTTTTCATTAAAAGACTGTGGGGAACTGCATCGAACGCCTTGTGGAAGTCAAGAAACACGGCATCTACCTGTGAACCCGTGTCTACCCCTCTGAGTATCGTGGACGAATAGCGCGAGCTGGGTTTCACACGACCGTCTTTTTCGAAACCCATGCTGATTCCTACAGAGTAGATTTCTAGTCTCCACAAAAGACATTATACTCGAACATAATACGTGTTCCAAAATTCTACAACTGATCGACTTTAGAGATATAGGTCTATAGTTCTGCACATCTGTTCGACGTCCCTTCTTGAAAACGTGGATGACTGTGCCCTTTTTCAATCCTTTGGAACGCTTCGCTCTTCTAGAGACTTACGGTAGACCGCTGCAAGAATGGGGGCAAGTTCCTTCGCGTACTCTGTGTAAAATCGAACTGGTATCCCATCAGGACCAGCGGCCTGAAATCATCTTTTGAGCGACTTTAATTGTTTCTCTATCCCTCTGTCGTCTATTTCGATATCTACCATTTTGTCAACTGTGCGACAATCTAGAGAAGGAAGCACAGTGCAGTCTTCCTCTGTGAAACAGCTTTGGAAGAAGACATTTAGTATTTCGGCCTTTAGTCTGTCATCCTCTGTTTCAGTACCATTTTGGTCACAGAATGTCTGGACATTTTGTTTTGATCCACCTACCGCTTTGACATAGGACCAAAATTTCTTAGGATTTTCTGCCAAGTCAGTACATAGAACTTTACTTTCGAATTCAATGAACGCCTTTTGCATAGCCCTCCTCACACTACATTTCGCTTCGCGTAAATTTTGTTTGTCTGCAAGGCTTTGGCTATGTTTATGTTTGCTGTGAAGTTCCCTTTGCTTCCGCAACAGTTTTCTAACTCGGTTCTTGTACCACGGTGGCTCTTTTCCATCTCTTACGATCTTGCTTGGCACATACTCATGTAACGCATATTGTACGATGGTTTTGAACTTTGTCCACTGATCCTCAACACTATCTGTCCTTCAGACAAAACTTTTGTGTTGAACCGTCACGTACTCTGTATCCTGCTTTTTGTCACTTTTTATAAACAGAAAAATCTTCCTACCTTTCTTAATATTTCTATTTACGGCTGAAATCATCGATGCCGTAATAGCTTTATGATCGCTGATTCCCTGTTCTGCTTTAATTGTTTCAAATAGTTCCGGTCTGTTTGTCACCAGAAGGTCTAATATGTTATCGCCACGAGTCGGTTCTCTGTTTAACTGCTCAAAGTAGTTTTCAGATAAAGCACTTAAAAAAATTTCACTGGATTCTTTGTCCCTGCCACCCTTTATGAACGTTTGAGTCTTCCAGTCTATATCTGACAAGTTAAAATCTCCACCCAGAAGTATAACATGGTGGGGAAATCTACTCGAAATATTTTCCAAATTATCCTTCAGGTGCTCAGCCACAACAGCTGCTGAGCCAGGGGGCATACAGAGACATCCAAATGCCATGTCTGAGCCTGCTTTAACCGTGACCTTCACCCAAATCATTTCACATTTCGGATCTCCGTCAATTTCCTTCGATACTATTGCACTTCTTATCGCTATAAACACGCCTCCCCCTTCTCTGTACAGCCTGTCTCTGCGGTATACATTCCAATCTGAGTTTAGGATTTCATTACTGTTTACGTCTGGTTTCAGCCAACTTTCTGTCCCTAGTACTATATGAGCGTTGTGACCGTTTATTAATGAGAGCAGTTCTGAGACCTTTCTATAGACGATCCTGCAGTTTACTATTAGCACATTAATATTGTTATTCCCTGTTGCATTTTGCCTACTCCTACCTTGCCTCGTCTCAGGAGGCGTCTTGTCGGGCCTAGGGAAGGAATTCTCTAACCTAAAAAACCCCCATGTGCACTCCACACCTACTCCGCTACCCATGTAGCCGCTTCCGGCGTGTAGTGCACGCCTGACCTTTTCACGGGGACCCTACATTTCTCTACCCGATAGCGGAGGTCGGGAAATTTGCACCCCAGATCTCCACAGAATCGTCTGAGCCTCTGGTTTAAGCCTTCCACTCGGCTCCAAACCAGAGGACAGCGATCGGTTCTGGGAACGATACTACAAATAGTTAGCTCTGATTCCACCCCGCGAGCGAGGCTTTCCGCCTTCACCAATTCCGCCAACCGCCTGTACGAACTGAGGATGACCTCTGAACCCAGATGGCAGGAGTCATTGGTGCCGACACGAGCAACAATTTGCAGTCGGGTGCACCCAGTGCTCTCTATCGCCGCCGGTAGGGCCTCCTCCACAGCTCGGATGAGACCCCCCGGCAAGCAGACAGAGTGAACACTGGCCTTCTTCCCCGGCCTTTCCGCTATTTCCTAAGGGGCTCCATCACCCACCTAGCGTTGGAGCTCCCAATAACTAATAAACCCCCCGTGTGCCTGCTCGGACCTTGCTGAAGGAGCGGCAACATGTCCACTCACAGGCAGAGCGGGCGATGCCACACGGCCAGCCTCCACATTGACCCTCCGCCTCGTGCGCCGCGAACGCCGCTGAACCCGCCACTCCCCTTGGGGAGAGGGTGGTCCAACCGCGCCCGGCACCCGCGAAGATGTCTCGACAGCAGGGACAGTGGGTGAAGCATGTAACATCTGGGGTGTACCTTGCGACGCACCAGACTCGCCACTGCTGCTACACTCTGAGGCAGCAGCGTGAAGACGGCTGACCGCGGCCATCAACACGTTCAGCTGTTCGCGAACAGTGGCCAACTCCTCCTGCGTCCGTACACAGCAGTCACACATCCTATCCATCCTAAGGAATCAATTTACTGAAGAGAGTTAATAAACTTTTAACTAGACTGCTAATTCACTAAAGGCGGCTGATTATTGCCTAAACTGTGATTGCTAGCCACTTCTTGTAGAAAACAATGAAAATAGCACCACCTGTCTCTGGACTGTATTGAAAACAAACACTAGCACTACTGGCACTACAGCTGACTAAAGGGACTCTCTCTGACTGTATTCAAAACAAACACGAAATCTATGGAACACTATTAATAGCACTCGACAATTAAAGCTTCCTAAAAGCAAAAACACACGTAAGAAGAAGTGACAAGTAAGAAAAATACAGTTAATACATAAATTAAGGTAGCTCGCTGCACAGCAAACGTGAAGCAGACGGCGGTTAGGACGACATGCTACACTCTCAGAATTGACGACAGTATGGTTTCGGCCCTTATGGTTCTCAGCCCCTCAGTTGTATGAATTCTAAGATTATCTATACTATTGTAACAATAGAGAAATATTTTTGTAAGAAAGAAAATTCTATTCCTAACATACTGAAACAAGTACCCAGATACCTACACTATGAAACACACTTAGTGGCAGGGTGGGAAAAATAGTTTTTTCTTTCCAACGACTGTTTTCATGCAAGGATACAGGAGCAATTTAAATCGACAGGGTCCCTTGTTAATGCATTCCTAGAACCATTAGAAAAAACTTTACGGGGGCATACCCAGTAGTTGGGTAAAGTCAATTCTTGCACATTTTGTATGTGTTGGTTGCATACAATCAGGGTCAAGCATACCATCAGAGGTAAATCAGCCCTTAGGGGATCATAAATTAGTTAGCATTGCAATAGGTTAAGAGACGGTGGAGAGGGATAATTTACCCCAGAATGTATTCTTGCTGCTGAGTACCTACAACCCAAACAAAAAATATTCCAGGAGCATATTTATCCCACTACTATCACCATGGTGAGGTACATGGAGAAACGTCTTGTGTAGATGAATAAATTAATGGTTCTGTCACTAGATCTGTTTGTTATTATTGTCTCCAGTCCAAAGACTTGTTTGATGTAAGTCCCCTCACTAGTTCATACTGTGAAAGCCTCTTCATCTCTCCATAGCTACAAAATCTGTAGTCATTTGCATCAACTTATTAATACCAAGCCTTAGTCACTATCTACTATTTTTGTCCCCATAATTCCCTTGACTGCCATACTGATGAGTTCTTGACCCCTTCCTTTAGTAAAATTGTGCCACAGTTTTCTTTCTGCTGAAGTCGATCCAGTAGCTATTCATTAATTATTCTGATCTACTCTTGTAATATTCATCATTCTTCTGTAGCACCACATTCCAAAAGCTTCTTTTCTTGTCTGAACTTTCTGTCATCCACATTTCACATCCATAGAAGACTACACTCCATAAAAATTCCTTCCGAAAAGACTAACACTTAAATTTATATCTAATGAGAACAGATTTCTCTTTTTCACAAACTCTCTTGTTACTACAGCAAGGTTCCATTTTATATTCTCTCTATTTTGTCCATTGTCTGTTATTTTTCTGCACGAGTAACTACAGTCACCCCCTTTTTTTAATTTCCCATCTGTAATCCAGTTCCCATTTCAAGTATTTTTTTTTGTGGATATTCATTTTATAATTTGTTTTCAAGGTGCTATCTATTCTGTTCAACTGATTTTCCAAGTCATCTTCCACCTTTGACAGAAGTACAATGTTGTCAGCAAACCTAAAAGACCTTATTTCTTCTCCCTCAGTTTCAGTTACCTATCCAAATTTCTTCTACTTTTTCTTTTTTTCCACTTGCTCGATTTATAGACTGAAGTAAAAACGTTGCAAGAAATTGAGTAGAAGACGATTAGAATATGATGAACTAGGAATCAATTAAGGCAGAACAGTAATACATAGTTATAGCGAAAGTAGAAAAGAAGAATCCCTAGGTGACTCTGGAAATACTTAAGCTTGTGGGTGAAAGAACACCGCCGAAATTTGATTTTCAGCTTGCAGTCAGTGCACCTTGCCCCTACTATTAGTTGTAGGTAACTTGCTGCTCCCTTTATTCTTGCTACCGCCAGAACTTGAAACAGTGTATTCCAGTCCTCACTGTTAAAAACTTGCACTAAATTTACAACTGCCATAAATGCACTTTTGCTTTCCATCCTTCTTCTAAGATAAGTCGTGGGTCTGTGTTGTCTGATGTATTCGTTCATAAACAAACACGAGTAAAAGTCTGAAGATAGCCGCCACTATTCTGTTTGTTTAAGACATGCATAATGGTTACTGTTTTTTTTCTGTAAAATACCCATATTTAATCATGAGCTCTGATCCCAGATCCTCACAAAAATCAATAAGGTTTTACAGATGTTTAAAAAATGCAAATATTGTAATAATTCTATATCTGATGCGAAATGCTGAAAGAGTGTCAAAAACCAGAGCACTTTAAAATAAAAAAGTCGTAAAGAAAAGATTCTAAGCTGAAAATCTGTAAGAAGTTGCTAGCAAATGTAAAACACTTAATTTGTAGTATGCATGCATTTAAAGCCGATGAAAGGTATGTCATAGCTATTTTACACATGATAAGTTCGTATACACGGTGATTCTTATTAATGTTTAAGAAAACCCTGAAGCAACATGGATGTACCCAAAGAGTGAATGACAAATATTGGACATTTGACGTCACTAGATGACGTACCTCGCCTCACGTGCAGTGACTGAACTTGTTGATCCTACCCATGCTTCTAAGGGAAAGTGCTACACATCACAACACTAGGATACTCTGTTTTCAAACAACTCTTGGCCCAAAAAACTAAATCTCTACCCGAACAGGCCATGAAGGCCCACAGTCATCACTGTATGCGTATATGGAGAGGCATGTGGTCAGCACACCGATCTCCTGGGCGCATGTCAGTTTTCGTGACCAGAGCCACTGCTTCTCAATCAAGTAGCTCCTCAGTTTGCCTCATAAGTAATCATACATCCCGCTCGCCAACAGCACTCGGCAGACTGGATGGTCACCCATCCCACTGTTAGCCAGCCCAACAGCACTTAACTTCAGCGATCTGACGGGAACTAGTGCTACCACTGCGGCAACGGCATTGGCGTTGTAAACGTAGAAGCTGCAGAATTATTGTCATTGCTGTAATCAAGTACCCGATGTTCTAATTTTGTGTTCCTTTCCCTTTGTCCGTACTTTTTCTTTTGCAGAATTCATCTACAGAGGAACAAGTAGGTCATTTACTGCTAGCGATTCAATGCGGAATTTTATACTTATTCACTTGAGGAACAAAACGGCACGTCTTTGTTGTACTGTGCTTTACAATCAACCAGCTGTGACCGCGATCAAGTAA